>NC_083614.1:35197708-35199396 GCF_963584025.1 Labrus mixtus | reverse complement strand
CCCTAACCCTAACCCTAACCCTAACCCTAACCCTAACCCTAACCCTAACCCTAACCCTAACCCTAACCCTAACCCTAACCCTAACCCTAACCCTAACCCTAACCCTAACCCTAACCCTAACCCTAACCCTAACCCTAACCCTAACCCTAACCCTAACCCTAACCCTAACCCTAACCCTACCCTAACCCTAACCCTAACCCTAACCCTAACCCTAACCCTAACCCTAACCCTAACCCTAACCCTAACCCTAACCCTAACCCTAACCCTACAACCCTAACCCTAACCCTAACCCTAACCCTAACCTACCCTAACCCTAACCCTAACCCTAACCCTAACCCTAACCCCTAACCCTAACCCTAACCCTAACCCTAACCCTAACCCTAACCCTAACCCTAACCCTAACCCTAACCCTAACCCTAACCCTAACCTAACCCTAACCCTAACCCTAACCCTAACCCTAACCCTAACCCTAACCCTAACCCTAACCCTAACCCTAACCCTAACCCTAACCCTAACCCTAACCCTAACCCTAACCCTAACCCTAACCCTAACCCTAACCCTAACCCTAACCCTAACCCTAACCCTACCCCTAACCCTAACCCTAACCCTAACCCTAACCCTAACCCTAACCCTAACCCTAACCCTAACCCTAACCCTAACCCTAACCCAACCCTAACCCTAACCCTAACCCTAACCCTACCCTAACCTAACCCTAACCCTAACCCTAACCCTAACCCTAACCCTAACCCTAACCCTAACCCTAACCCTAACCCTAACCCTAACCCTCCCTAACCTAACCCTAACCCTAACCCTAACCCTAACCCTAACCCCTAACCCTAACCCTAACCCTAACCCTAACCCTAACCCCTAACCCTAACCCTAACCCTAACCCTAACCCTAACCCTAACCCTAACCCTAACCCTAACCCTAACCCTAACCCTAACCCTACCCTAACCCTAACCTAACCCTAACCCTAACCCTAACCCTAACCCTAACCCTAACCCTAACCCTAACCCTAACCCTAACCCTAACCCTAACCCTAACCCTAACCCTAACCCTAACCCTAACCCTAACCCTAACCCTAACCCTAACCCTAACCCTAACCCTAACCCTAACCCTAACCCTAACCCTAACCCTAACCCTAACCCTAACCCTAACCCTACCCTAACCCTAACCCTAACCCTAACCCTAACCCTAACCCTAACCCTAACCCTAACCCTAACCCTAACCCTAACCCTAACCCTAACCCTAACCCTAACCCTAACCCTAACCTAACCCTAACCCTAACCCTAACCCTAACCCTAACCCTAACCCTAACCCTAACCCTAACCCTAACCCTAACCCTAACCCTAACCTAACCCTAACCCTAACCCTAACCCTAACCCTAACCCTAACCCTAACCCTAACCCTAACCCTAACCCTAACCCTAACCCTAACCCTAACCCTAACCCTAACCCTAACCCTAACCCTAACCCTAACCCTAACCCTAACCCTAACCCTAACCCTAACCCTAACCCTAACCCTAACCCTAACCCTAACCCTAACCCTAACCCTAACCCTAACCCTAACCCTAACCCTAACCCTAACCCTAACCCTAACCCTAACCCTAACCCTAACCCCTAACCCTAACCCTAACCCTAACCCTAACCCTAACCCTAACCCTAACCCTAACCCTAACCCTAACCCTA
>NC_083614.1:35185208-35192708 GCF_963584025.1 Labrus mixtus | reverse complement strand
TATGATTCTTTTATAACCACTGATAATTATGCATCATTGTTGACGACACGTCACATTCTGTTTATTATCTGTTGTAAGCTGCTGCATTTGTTTTATTGTGATGAACTGCTGTGTTCACCTATGTATGTAATGCTGTGCTAGTTTACCTTCAGTCAACGGCTTTCACAATCAGAAAGACCAGTGTACCCGCCGTTGAATCAAAGTCCGGCCACTGGCTTTCTGGTGTTTAAGTAACAGTTACTGAACTCAGCTCAGAGAGCTCAAACTATTTCAAAAGGCAGCCACACGGCTTCTTTTGTTGTCCACCATTTTGTTTTCTCTCTCTCTTTTTCTCTTTCTCTCTCTCATCTACACACACACACACACACACACACACATTTACACCTTCCACAAGCCTTGCTTGATAATGTTTGTTGCTTAGATTAGTTTATAATAGTTATTTGTTTGATTAAGTTCATTGATTTTTATTGGTGTTGCTTTGTTTAAATAAATTCTGTTATAATTTAAGAGAGCAGTTGTTTGTGATTACTGGTGTATTTGCATTGTGATATAAGCTGGGTGCGAAGGCTTTGTGTACGGATTTCACGCCTTCAATTTATTAAATATAGTTATTAATTATTAATAATATTAGTAATTAAATAACTAATTTGAGACTGATTTGAGTGATATTTTGGTTATATTTCCCTGAGTACAGGGTGGTGCCCCAAAACGAGATTAAACACAGTTTAACGATATTTTATTTATATGATTAATAATTAAATATAATTATTAAAGAATATAACCAAAGTTGACTTGATACAACCCCAACATATATATATAAGTAAGTATATATATATATATACATATATATATATATATATATATATCAACTGTAAATCAATACAAACATGTGTTCATGTTACAGAAAAGAGTTTATGCAGCTTCAGTTGCAGACATATCTATAAAGCAGCTTATGGCCATTTCAATACAGGAAGGTTTGCCCCGAGTGAAGGACTTTGACTATCTCTGGGTATCTCGGGTCTCGTTCACAGTGAAGCTGAGATGGAACATGACATTGACGGATGGATTGGTTCAGGTTGATCAGTAATACATTGTAACAAACCTTCATGGTGAAGAGGGAGCTGAGCCTGAAGCCTCTCCAGTAATCGCTCCATCTTTGTTCCAACCTGTAGAGACCTAAAGAATAAGATCCTGGATACAAGCGTTGTAAAGTTCCTGTTCAAAGTCATCTGGTATTTCTTTGTTTGGGAACTAGATGCTAAAAAAATTTTAAGGATTATAACAATGACGAATATATTACTGATCATATGAAAACAACAAAACAAACAGAATCATCAATCAATCATTATTTATCTGGAGACGCTTTAGAAAAAAACCTTATGGGATAATAAGAGTTTCTCCTTTGTGTTCCTCGTGTTCCTGTGGTCCTCACTTCCTGCTTCTGAGTAATCTGTGACAGACTGTCATAGTAAAACAACTCTGCTTCTGGTCTGGTACATTCTCTGTTTTTATATTCATTCATTGTAAGAGCATTATTTATTGCTGATCTGTCATGCATCATTTGTTACGTCTTACAAGCTCCACCCACTCAGTGACCTTTGATTGAACTGTGGATATTGATAAGTGTGTGTGTGTCTCTGTGTGTGTGTGTGTGTACTCAGATTTTTTTACACAACTGATGTTTCTGATGGATAAATAAAGTTATTTGAATTTGAATTGAATATTTATGTGTGTATTTTTACTTTGAAATAATAGTGGTATTATCAGAAGACACAGCATTTGAAAGGGTTGAAATTGTGAAAATAAATATTAGTTATGAACAGTCACTTTGATTAGAAATTGATTTGAATTTATTACAATTCTTGGCAGTCATTTCTATGATGGGTCTACTTTCTGGACTTTTTCCTACATGTCGCATTTATTTTAAGGGTGAATCCGCCAGAAAAACTAGACAAGAAGAAATCTATAGTTCGCAATCCTTCCTCCACTCCACTAGGTGGCGGTGTGCATCAAATCGTTGGATGTCAACCGCTAGAAAACACGAGAAAGAAAAAGAATAGGAAGAAAAAGAAGAAGAAGAATCCCCCATGTGTAGTGTAGTTTAGAGGCAACATGGCGGCTCCTCTTGAGGTGATAGTAAGCAGTGACTCCGGTTCTCAGCTCTGGAACTGCACCGTGTTCGACCTGCACAGCGGCTCCAGCCTGCTCTCTTACCGGGGAGGGAACAGCTCCGCCCGGACTCTCACCGTGCTCAGCGGGGGGCACCTGCTGTCCGCCCAGCTGGGGAAGAACTTCATGAACGTGTGGGAGATCCAGAGAAAGGTGTGTGTGTGTGTGTGTGTGTGTGTGTGTGTGTGTGTGTGTGTGTGTGTGTGTGTGTGTGTGTGTGTGTGTGTGTGTGTGTGTGTGTGTGTGTGTGTGTGTGTGTGTGTGAGAGTGTGAGAGAGAGAGAGAGACTATCACTGTTAGAGGGGGAGACTATCACTGTTAGAGGGGGGGGGGGGAGACTATCACTGTTAGAGGGGGAGACTATCACTGTTAGAGGGGGGGGGAGACTATCACTGTTAGAGGGGGGGGAGACTGTCACTGTTAGAGGGGGGGGAGACTATCACTGTTAGAGGGGGGGGACTATCACTGTTAGAGGGGGGGGAGACTATCACTGTTAGAGGGGGGGGAGACTATCACTGTTAGAGGGGGGAGACTATCACTGTTAGAGGGGGGGGAGACTATCACTGTTAGAGGGGGGGGAGACTATCACTGTTAGAGGGGGGGGAGACTATCACTGTTAGAGGGGGGAGACTATCACTGTTAGAGGGGGGGGAGACTATCACTGTTAGAGGAGGGGGAGACTATCACTGTTAGAGGGGGGGGAGACTATCACTGTTAGAGGGGGGAGACTATCACTGTTAGAGGGGGGGGAGACTATCACTGTTAGAGGAGGGGGAGACTATCACTGTTAGAGGGGGGAGACTATCACTGTTAGAGGAGGGGGAGACTATCACTGTTAGAGGAGGGAGACTATCACTGTTAGAGGGGGGAGACTATCACTGTTAGAGGAGGGGGAGACTATCACTGTTAGAGGGGGGAGACTATCACTGTTAGAGGGGGGAGACTATCACTGTTAGAGGAGGGGGAGACTATCACTGTTAGAGGGGGGAGACTATCACTGTTAGGGGGGGAGACTATCACTGTTAGAGGGGGGGAGACTATCACTGTTAGGGGGGGAGACTATCACTGTTAGAGGGGGGAGACTATCACTGTTAGAGGGGGGGGGGGAGACTATCACTGTTAGGGGGGAGACTATCACTGTTAGAGGGGGGGGAGACTATCACTGTTAGAGGAGGGGGAGACTATCACTGTTAGAGGGGGGGGAGACTATCACTGTTAGAGGAGGGGGAGACTATCACTGTTAGAGGGGGGAGACTATCACTGTTAGGGGGGGAGACTATCACTGTTAGGGGGGAGACTATCACTGTTAGAGGGGGGAGACTATCACTGTTAGGGGGGGAGACTATCACTGTTAGAGGGGGGAGACTATCACTGTTAGAGGGGGGAGACTATCACTGTTAGAGGGGGGGGGGGAGACTATCACTGTTAGGGTCACAGCCAGCACGCCGTTGCAGGACACTCTGAGGTACCACCGCAGTTATGGTGGCCAACACAAGATGGCGGCGCCCCCCAGCTGGTCGGTCCATATGAGAGTATTTCAGGTCAGTGTTGAAACACATGACTTCCTGTTTGTCTGCAGGATCAGCTCCAGCAAAAGATCGTGTGTCCAGGTGTGGTCACCTGTCTGACCGCCTCACCCAATGGTGTGTTCCTCGCTGCCGCCATCGCTGAGGCCGTTTACCTGTGGGAGGTGAGTCTGCTTCTTTTCAAATCTACAGGAAATGAAACTCTGTCATCTGATTGGCTCAGGTGTTTATTCACTGTCATCTCATTGGTTCAGGTGTCTACAGGTAAACTCCTGTCGGTCCTCAGTCGTCATTATCAGGACGTCACCTGCCTGAAGTTTACAGACGACAGCAGCCATTTTGTTTCTGGAGGAAAAGACAACCTGGCCCTGGTGTGGAGTCTGTCCAGGTAACACACACCTGAGACCCCCTGACCCCCTGACCCCCTGACCCCCTGACCCCCTAACCCCCTGACACCCTGACACCCTAACACCTGAGACCCCCTAACCCCCTGACACCCTTACACCCTAACACCCTGACCCCCTAACACCCTGACCCCCTGACACCCTGACCCCCTAACACCTGAGACCCCCTAACACCCTGACCCCCTGACACCCTAACACCTGAGACCCCCTAACACCCTGACCCCCTGACCCCCTAACACCTGAGACCCCCTGACACCCTGACCCCCTAACACCTGAGACCCCCTAACACCCTGACCCCCTGACACCCTGACACCCTAACACCTGAGACCCCCTAACACCCTGACCCCCTAACACCCTAACACCCTGACACCCTAACACCTGAGACCCCCTAACCCCCTGACACCCTTACACCCTAACACCCTAACACCCTGACCCCCTGACACCCTAACACCTGAGACCCCCTAACACCCTGACCCCCTAACACCCTGACCCCCTGACACCCTGACACCCTAACACCCTGACCCCCTAACACCCTGACCCCCTAACACCCTGACCCCCTGACACCCTGACACCCTAACACCCTGACCCCCTAACACCCTGACCCCCTGACCCCCTAACACCCTGACCCCCTAACACCCTGACACCCTAACACCTGAGACCCCCTAACACCCTGACCCCCTGACCCCCTAACACCCTGACACCCTAACACCTGAGACCCCCTGACCCCCTAACATCCTGACACCCTAACACCTGAGACCCCCTGACCCCCTAACATCCTGACACCCTAACACCTGAGACCCCCTAACCCCCTAACACCCTGACACCCTAACACCTGAGACCCCCTGACCCCCTAACATCCTGACACCCTAACACCTGAGACCCCCTGACCCCCTAACATCCTGACACCCTAACACCTGAGACCCCCTAACCCCCTAACACCCTGACACCCTAACACCTGAGACCCCCTGACCCCCTGACACCCTAACACCCTGACACCCTGACCCCCTGACCCCCTGACACCCTGACCCCCTAACACCTGAGACCCGCTGACACCCTAACACCCTGACACCCTAACCCCCTGACCCCCTAACACCTGAGACCCCCTGACACCCTAACACCCTGACCCCCTAACACCCTGACCCCCTGACACCTGAGACCCCCTGACCCCCTAACACCCTGACCCCCTGACCCCCTGCATACGGTACACTAACCATGCTCAGGTTGTGATCGCTGGCCGGAAGTGGAATTTCAGAGATTGGGCTCGATTAAGAAAAAAAAGTAAGATAAATCACTGACTGCTGCTTGTTGCCATGGAAACACACTTAAAGACAGAGGCACAGCAGTGTTTTCAGACCAGAACCCTCTGATCACCAGGTCCTACTGTCTGGTGAAGAACAGGAGGAAGCTGCAGTCAGTTTGTGTGTGAAGCTGAAAGCGGATGGAGAGCCTGCTGGACAGGTAAAAAACGTGTCACTTCCTGTCCGCTGCCAGTTCACTGCGTACAGCTAGAAGGGTTACTGCAGGATAAGGAGCGTCCCTGTTTGTGGACAAGTTCTCATCTGTTTGTCATCGCCACATTCTGTTCAAGTGTCTGACCTTCATCCCAACCTCACAGAGAATCTATAAAGACCCTACTGTTCCTCATCTTCAACCCTCCTTTTCATTTAACCCTTTGTACGTAGACGCCTTCCTACTGTCCCAGAACTATAAACTTGAAGCCTACCGAGCCATTGACACGTTCATCTGTTAGGATGTGAACACTCAAACCGGCTCTTTCACATCATTCTCTTATTACTTGGTGACTTTAACATTCATTCAGTCCATATTTAGACCAGCGCATGTCAGAAACCAGACTCTGGACTTGCTGTTATCCTCTGGTTTTACCCCCACTACCTTTAAACTGATTGTTATGATTGGTGTCCTTCAGTCTCTTCTTTACAAATAGCTTCATTTCGCTCTTACTTCCAGACCAGCACCACAGCTAACCAGTTCAGATAAAACACTGAGGAGTTACTGGTTCTCTGTAATCAGTCCTGTAGCCTCTTGATTCAAAAGGAGAGCCTTTAAACTCAAAACTTCTTTGTGGCTCAATGGACGTACTCGATCTATTTGACAAGACTGCAGAAAAGCAGAGCCGCTGCACATCTCTGTGATATTTACAAAGATCTTTTGTCAGAATACCAACTGTTGAAAAAAGCTCCCATTTACCCTAACCCTTAAAACATTATAAAAGATGGCAAATTCATATGTAAATACAGAAATATTCAGATAATGTGCAAAACAAAAACAATGAATGTGCATGGACTTGAACTATGTATAAATGTATATAAGGCACTAACTAGTGAAAAGATGGTGCTCTAATTGCTGCTTTAATTTAAAGTCTTAAAGTGACAGATGCAGATGCTTCTGGTTCCTGATGGGGGGGGGGGGGGGGGGCACTAATAGCTATAAAGTGACTTCAGTGTACAGAGCTTTTTTTGGTTTTCCTGTTGAGATGGGAGAGAGAGAGTTCAGCTTCCTGACCGCCTGGTGGATGAAGCTGTTACTGAAACTAAGATCATAATGTTCCACACCATCGCCTAGTCTCTGAATTATTCAATAAAAATAAAACCAAAAGTTAAAAAGTCTTGGAATCTTATTCGCCCATAACCTCAAATTAGAAAAAATAAATCAGTACAGTCTAGAGCTGACCAATAAATTGATATTAGCATATCCAGTGATCAAGTTTCATTGTATTACACTAGCAGTTGTCTTTCACCAGCAGAGGGCGATGTATGGATTACAACAAACATCATCACTCTGCAGAGTGTCTCGCGGTGACGTTCATGTTCAGTTACTTTCCAGTCGAGACCATCTCGTCTTTGTTATAAATCTTTTCCACAAGTCTTTCATAACAGGGATCAACACAGTAAATATCTATATTTATCTACAGATCAAATAAAGATCTAAGAAACATATTGGCCGATACATCTCGGTTTTAAATGGACCATCAGAAGTAACTCGTCCCATTCATACACATTCACACGCCGGCAACGAAGCAGCGGGAGCAATTCGGGGCTATTTTTATTCCCTCGCCTGCAGCTGATACCATAACTTGATATTTATTTAAAGGGTTCTATTGGGGGCATCAGACATGATTCCAAAAGTCTACTCTTCACAACGTTTCTCTTCAGGTCTCCAAAAACGTGGAAATAACATACTCTATTATGTCACAGGTGGTGGAATAAAAATCCACTCATTTGGCAAATTTTTATGCTTACAATAAGTGTGAGATTCTAAACTAAAAAAAAAAAGCAGATTCTGAAGTCCCTTTTTCAGATTTTCAAAGGGCGCTAAGCTAATAACAGGGACATTTCAACAGCCCTGCAGAGTGACGATAAGACAAAGGCAATTTTATAAAA
>NC_083614.1:35175208-35180208 GCF_963584025.1 Labrus mixtus | reverse complement strand
AGAGGGAGGAGTTATAAAGTTTGAACGCCACAGGCAGGAATGACCTCCTGTGTCGTTCTGTGGTGCATCGTGGGGGGATCAGTCTGGTACTGAATGTGCTCCTGTGTCCGACCAGTACACTGGAGTGGATGTAGGACATTGTCCAAGATGCTACGCAGCTTTGACAGCATCCTCCTCTCTGACACCACCGTCAGAGAGTTAAGCTCCACCCCAATAACGTCACTGGCCTTGCGGATCAGTCTGTTGAGTCTGTTGGAGTCCGCTACCCTCAGCCTGCTGCCCCAGATATAGAGTTGCATTACGTGATTCACGTTAGGTGATTCGATGCTGCATCCTCTGATTGGCTGTTGCGTTGCAAAGGTTTCACCTGATGAGTCACATGATGAGAGTCGCTAGGGTTAGCTTGGGTCACATGATCAAAGTCGCTAAGGTTAGCTTGGGTCACATGATGTGAGTTGCTAGGGTTAGCTTGGGTTACATGATCAAAGTCGCTAAGGTTAGCTTGGGTCACATGATGTGAGTCGCTAGGGTTAGCTTGGGTCACAGGATCAAAGTCGCTAAGGTTAGCTTGGGTCACATGATGTGAGTCGCTAAGGTTAGCTTGTGTCACATGATGTGAGTCGCTAGGGTTAGCTTGGGTCACATGATCAAAGTCGCTAAGGTTAGCTTGGGTCACATGATGAGAGTCGCTAAGGTTAGCTTGGGTCACATGATGAGAGTCGCTAGGGTTAGCTTGGGTCACATGATCAAAGTCACTAAGGTTAGCTTGGGTCACATGATCAAAGTCGCTAAGGTTAGCTTGGGTCACATGATCAAAGTCGCTAAGGTTAGCTTGAGTCATATGATCAAAGTTGCTAAGGTTAGCTTGAGTCACATGATGAGAGTCGCTAAGGTTAGCTTGAGTCACATGATGAGAGTCGCTAAGGTTAGCTTGGGTCACATGATGAGAGTCGCTAAGGTTAGCTTGGGTCACATGATGAGAGTTGCTAAGGTTAGCTTGGGTCACATGATAAGAGTTGCTAAGGTTAGCTTGGGTCACATGTGAGTCGCTAAGGTTAGCTTGGGTCACATGATGAGAGTCGCTAGGGTTAGCTTGGGTCACATGATCAAAGTCGCTAAGGTTAGCTTGGGTCACATGATCAACGTCGCTAAGGTTAGCTTGGGTCACATGATCAAAGAAGCTAAGGTTAGCTTGGGTCACATGATGAGAGTCGCTAAGGTTAGCTTGGGTCACATGATGAGAGTTGCTAAGGTTAGCTTGGGTCACATGATGAGAGTTGCTAAGGTTAGCTTGGGTCACATGTGAGTCACTAAGGTTAGCTTGGGTCACATGATGAGAGTCGCTAGGGTTAGCTTGGGTCACATGATCAATGTCGCTAAGGTTAGCTTGGGTCACATGATCAAAGAAGCTAAGGTTAGCTTGGGTCCCATGATGAGAGTCGCTAAGGTTAGCTTGGGTCACATGATGAGAGTCGCTAAGGTTAGCTTGGGTCACATGATGAGAGTCGCTATGGTTAGCGTGGGTCACATGATCAGTCGCTCGCGGTCACGTGATGAGAGGTTTCTGCCGCTCTGTTCTCTGGTGGCCATGTTTGGTCTCTGACTCATTGAGGTGTTTGTGGTTCCTTCTGTCCAGGTGTGGGAGCTGTCCTCAGGTGAGCTGCTCCTGTCCATCCTGTTTGATGTGGAGATCATGTCCGTGACCTTTGACCCCTGTGAGTACTTCCTCTTCTGTGGAGGCAGTGACGGCAACATTTTCCAGGTGTCTCTGTGCAGCCAGGTGAGTGTCAGCATTACTCACTCACACAATAACACTCACATGGAAGGTCAACGTGTGTGCTGTCGTTAACCTCTGTGTGGAGTGGGAGGGGCTTATTTAAAAGATGGTTCTGGAGTGGGTGGGGCTAATTTAACAGCTGATACTGGAGTTGTCTGTTTGATCTGTGTGTGTTTCATCTGCAGAGTCTCAGTCGGGACAAATCCTTCACATCTGACAACGACGGGAACCAAGTCTTCAAAGGACACAGGTGAGACCCCGACAGGTGTTTACTGAGGCTGTTTGTCTCTTTAATATGAAGACACAGGTGAGACCCCGACAGGTGTTTACTGAGGCTGTTTGTCTCTTTAATATAAAGACACAGGTGAGACCCCGACAGGTGTTTACTGAGGCTGTTTGTCTCTTTAATATGAAGACACAGGTGAGACCCCGACAGGTGTTTACTGAGGCTGTTTGTCTCTTTAATATGAAGACACAGGTGAGACCCCGACAGGTGTTTACTGAGGCTGTTTGTCTCTTTAATATAAAGACACAGGTGAGACCCCGAGAGGTGTTTACTGAGGCTGTTTGTCTCTTTAATATAAAGACACAGGTGAGACCCCGACAGGTGTTTACTGAGGCTGTTTGTCTCTTTAATATGAAGACACAGGTGAGACCCCGACAGGTGTTTACTGAGGCTGTTTGTCTCTTTAATATAAAGACACAGGTGAGACCCCGACAGGTGTTTACTGAGGCTGTTTGTCTCTTTAATATAAAGACACAGGTGAGACCCCGACAGGTGTTTACTGAGGCTGTTTGTCTCTTTAATATAAAGACACAGGTGAGAAAATTACAAATTACAAACTACACATTACACGTCTCTGTGTCTTTCAGGAATTTGGTCACATGTCTGTCTGTGTCGATGGACGGGACTCTCCTCCTGTCGGGGTCACATGACGAGACAGTTCGACTCTGGGACATCCAAAGCAAACAGAGTGTCCGCTGCCTGTCTCACAAAGGTAAGCCCCGCCCCCTCGCCATAGGATTGTCAGTAACACCCAGAACGCTGTCATAACATCAAGATTACAAACTCCAGCCTTCAATCTGTCCTTTATAAACTACAAACTCCAGCCTTCAATCTGTCCTTTATAAACTACAAACTCCAGCCTTCAATCTGTCCTTTATAAACTACAAACTCCAGCCTTCAATCTGTTCTTTATAAACTACAAACTCCAGCCTTCAATCTGTCCTTTATAAACTTCAAACTCCAGCCTTCAAGCTGTCCTCAATAAACTACAAACTCCAGCCTTCAATCTGTTCTCAGTAAACTTCAAACTCCAGCCTTCAATCTGTTCTTTATAAACTACAAACTCCAGCCTTCAATCTGTCCTTTATAAACTACAAACTCCAGCCTTCAATCTGTCCTTTATAAACTACAAACTCCAGCCTTCAATCTGTTCTTTATAAACTACAAACTCCAGCCTTCAATCTGTCCTTTATAAACTACAAACTCCAGCCTTCAATCTGTTCTTAGTAAACTTCAAACTCCAGCCTTCAATCTGTCCTTTATAAACAACAAACTCCAGCCTTCAATCTGTTCTTTATAAACTACAAACTCCAGCCTTCAATCTGTTCTTTATAAACTACAAACTCCAGCCTTCAATCTGTCCTTTATAAACTACAAACTCCAGCCTTCAATCTGTCCTTTATAAACTACAAACTCCAGCCTTCAATCTGTCCTCAATAAACTACAAACTCCAGCCTTCAATCTGTCCTCAATAAACTACAAACTCCAGCCTTCAATCTGTCCTTTATAAACTACAAACTCCAGCCTTCAATCTGTCCTTTATAAACTACAAACTCCAGCCTTCAATCTGTTCTTTATAAACTACAAACTCCAGCCTTCAATCTGTTCTTTATAAACTACAAACTCCAGCCTTCAATCTGTCCTTTATAAACTACAAACTCCAGCCTTCAATCTGTTCTCAGTAAACTTCAAACTCCAGCCTTCAATCTGTCCTTTATAAACTACAAACTCCAGCCTTCAATCTGTTCTTTATAAACTACAAACTCCAGCCTTCAATCTGTTCTTTATAAACTACAAACTCCAGCCTTCAATCTGTTCTTTATAAACTACAAACTCCAGCCTTCAATCTGTCCTTTATAAACTACAAACTCCAGCCTTCAAACTGTCCTTTGGCTGTAAATTAGTCATAATTTTATTTTTGAGTCAAATAATACACCCATATTCTTAAAATTAAAAAGCATTTCTGTTAATGCATTTTCATTTTAAAATTAGCTTTATCATTTGAATTCTGATCACTAGTATTATAGTATTTATAGCCTGTGTTAGCCTGTTTTGATGTGTAAGCTTGTTGTTAACATGCTGTTAGCATGTAAATAGCCTGTGTAAGCTTGTTGTTAACATGCTGTTAGCATGTAAATAGCCTGTGTTAGCTTGTTTTGATGTGTAAGCTTGTTGTTAACATGCTGTTAGCATGTTGTTAGCATGTTGTTGGTGTCTTTGAAACGTGTTCAGAGTCTGTGTCTGCTGCTGCTGGTCCCTGAATGCAGCGTATCTGTGGCCAGGTTTTCTGGTCTCGTTGGAAATAATCGCTCTGACGGGAACATGAAGACGAGACTGACACTTTGTAATTAACTGAATCCTCTGAGTTCAAACGAGCGTCAGCAGAAAATAATCCTCCGTTAGCCAACACACGGACTGATGTCACGCTCCGTCACGCTCTCTGACTTCCTGTGGACTGGAGTCCAGAGAAGAAGAAAAGGAGGAAAACATTCTCAGACGCTTCGTCTCATCAGAAAGGATTCTTTTCTTTGAACATTGAAACAGGATTAAATGATTTAATCCAGACCAGTCAACCACTCATGATGATCAAAGTCAGAGATCGTCTCTCGCCACAAACCGACCAACAAGCGAGCAGTTCAAGTGACGAGACGCAGCTTCACATTATCTTTCATCGATGGTCACATGACCCACTGTTATTTACCTCAACATTTTAAAAACAGAATCGTTCCAGTTTGTGTCTTAAGTTAGAAACAGACGTCTTTAAAAACAAGCGATGTTTATGACCAGATGTAACGTTTGAGGTTCAGTCAGAGTTCATCACGACGAGAAGAAAACAAAATGTCAACGTGTCAAATCTGTCCAACTAAAGAACATCCTGAACACATCTGCTGCAGGCGTCAGAGTGAGACCTCCTCTCATCACAACCAGCTCTGACAC
>NC_083614.1:35165208-35170208 GCF_963584025.1 Labrus mixtus | reverse complement strand
TGTCTCTTGTTTTCATTTCTTCGCCTTGCTCTTCTTCTCTCAGGCGTCTCCATGTTTTATTCAGGTGTTCAGTATCAGATTTTTCTGTGAAATAAAAACAGATTTTCAGAGACGAGTCAGAGCTCAGAATTACATATTCAGCTCACATCGTGTTTCTGTATATGAAGAGTTTCACACGCCTGCTGCTCAGGCAGAAATAAACCTACAGCAGAAATATTCCAGTTACCCATCCATCCATTATCTATACCACTTTTCCTGTTCGGGGTCGCGGGGGGTCTGAGCTGATCCCAGCTGTCATTGGTCGAGAGGCGGGGTTACACCCTGGACTGGTCACCAGCCAATCACAAAGCTGACATATAGAGACAGACAACCAGACACACTCACATTCACACCTACAGACAATTTAGAGTCAGCAGTTAACCTAACCAGAATGTCTTTGGACTGTGGGAGGAAGACGGACTATCAGTATAGAACTTGCACAGAAAGGCTCTGCCCAATAGGGATTCGAACCAGGAACCGTCTTGCTGTGAGGAAACAGTGCTAACCCATGCACCACCACCTTGATTCACTTTTAATGTGATATTAACGTGAAACTCAGCTGAAGATAAGGGTTAGTTCACTGACTGACACACCTGAAACGTGAGTCACTGAGCTGATCAGTGAATAGAATGTTCAATAAGGAGAGAGACGTCGTTTCCTCACAAAGGATCTTTGGCTGGTTTCAGACGCATACAGGAAAATATTCAAAAGACAAAACTGATGTTAGAATAAATCTGAACTGTTGGAGAACTGAATTCATTTTTATATTCAACATGTTGAGAAGTTTGAAGTCTTTTGTAGGTTTGACTGTTTCTGTAGTTTTTAAATGTTTTTGTAGTTTGTTTCTGTAGTTTTTGGTTGTCTAAAGTTTCTGTTGGACTCTTGATATCAAACTTTGATGTTCAGAGTTGCTCTCGATGTTGGGCCGTCCAGCTCATGGACTGAAGAGCAGAAAGCTGCAGCAGTATGAATGTTTGACGAGTGATATGAAGGACGGCTCCTTAAAGACCTGAAAGATACTGAAAAGGCAACTTCATTCTTTAAACACTGAAATGACTTTTAGAGTGTGTTCTGATCTTTTTATGATCTGAAGTTTTTTTAAGTTGAATTCAGGATTCAAAACAGGAAGCTCTGTTTATTTTCAACCTGAAATTTAAATTAGCCCTGAAAGTGTTTCCTGTACGGACTTAACCTGACCAGGTGTCCGAGCTACATTTACGACTGACACTTTGGCCGGTCTGCACTCTCTCTCTCTCTCGCTGCTGGAGTTCATGTTACAAGCAGCGACATTTTGCTCTGCTGGAGATTTTTTGTTTTTTAACCCTTCAGTGATGTCTCAAATAAAATACGAACTTTTAAATGTCGTGTTTTAATTGTTTTCTGCAGCTGGTTCATGCTGATGTGAGGGTGCAGTCTCTGTTTAGCTACAGCCACCCTCCCCGCATGCTAAGCTCCTCCCCACAGACTTAGCTCCTCCTCACAGGTTTAGCTCCTCCCCACAGACTTAGCTCCTCCTCACAGGTTTAGCTCCTCCCACACACTAAGCTCCTCCCACAGGCTTAGCACCTCCCCACATGCTAAGCTCCTCCCCACAGGCTTAGCTCCTCCCCACAGGTTAGGGTTAGTGGTGGTGGTTGTTGGTTCTCAGCCAATGGAGAGTCAGTGTTTGATCACTAATCAATAATTCAGCCTTTGTATAAATAATTAAATAAAAAACATTAAATATTGATTTCCTGCAGCTCTGAATGAACCCCACTCTTCACCGTCTCCATGGTAACAGAAACATGAACAGTCCTTTGGTCTCTGACATCACTTCCTCTTTCTGTGCAGGTCCAGTGACAAACGCCATCATCATGGCGGCTCCGGCGAACATGTTTCTTCCCGACAGTCGGCCCGCCCTCCCTTTGCCGCGCTTCAGCCGACACCTTCACACCGCTGAGGGCGACGGGGGGGAGGCGGGGGAGGTGTGTGTACGGCTCGGACTCTACTCACAGGTAAGTCTGCAGGGTGGACGATACCTTTATCTCATAGAGGCTTTTATTTTGAAAGGCTCTTTCCTTGTTTTCAGGAAGAGGAGGAGTCATACCTGCAGAAAGCTGATAGGCTGAATGCTTTGATCAACGCTGTGACAGACAAGGTGAGGGGGGCGGGGCTTGTGAGGATTTATTAAGGTTACGTGATGTGACGTGTTTGAACATCCCCCTCAGAACTGCACACACACACATACATACACATACACACACACACAGACATACACAGACATACACACACACAGACACACACACACACACAGACATACACATACATACACATACACACACACACAGACACACACATACACATACACACACACACAGACACACACACAGACACACTCTTACAATGGGGAAAAAGTTGCACCAGTTTGAAAATATTTGTGTGTGTGTCTGTGTGTGTGTGTGTGGGTGTGTGTGAGTGTGTGTCTGTGTGAGTGTGTCTGTGTGTGTGTGTGTGTGTCTGTGTGTGTGTCTGTCTGTCTGTGTGTGTGTGTGTGTGTGTCTGTGTGTGTGTGTGTCTGTCTGTCTGTCTGTCTGTGTGTGTGTGTGTGTGTGTGTGTGTGTGTGTCTGTGTCTCTGTGTGTGTCTGTGTGTCTCTGTGTGTGTGTGTCTGTGTGTGTGTGTGTGTGTGTGTGTGTGTGTGTCTGTGTGTGTGTGTGTGTGTGTGTGTGTGTCTGTGTCTCTGTGTGTGTCTGTGTGTCTGTGTGTGTGTGTCTGTCTGTGTGTGTGTGTGTGTGTGTGTGTGTGTCTGTCTGTCTGTCTGTCTGTGTGTGTGTGTGTGTGTGTGTGTGTGTGTGTCTGTGTGTCTGTCTGTCTGTGTGTGTGTGTGTGTGTGTGTGTGTGTGTGTGTGTGTGTGTGGGTGTGTGTCTGTGTCTGTGTGTGTCTGTGTGTGTGTCTGTGTCTGTGTGTGTCTCTGTGTGTCTGTGTGTGTGTGAGTGTGTGTCTGTGTCTCTGTGTGTCTGTGTGTGTGTGAGTGTGTGTCTGTGTCTCTGTGTGTCTGTGTGTGTGTGAGTGTGTGTCTGTGTCTGTGTGTGTGTGAGTGTGTGTCTGTGTCTCTGTGTGTCTGTGTGTGTGTGTGAGTGTGTCTCTGTGTGTCTGTGTGTGTTGCAGTCTGTGTTCGGTGACGGGGAGAATTCGAAGGTTCGTGTTTCCGAGCTGGAAGAAGAAGTTCAAACTCTGAAGAAAGTCAACAAAGATCTTTACGACTTCAGCAGCCAGTTGCTCACCAAGCCCACATAGACACACACACACAATGTACACAATGTACACACATACACAGAAACCAACACAATGTCCTGTGACTTTTCCTTGTTTCAAAATAAAAGCTTTTGTTTTTTCTATGACTTCCTGTCTGCTGTGAGTTCATTATTAAAGACAGAGGAAGTTTCTGAATATCCACACCTCAGTATACTGAACATTTCAGTATGGATACTAACTTCCTGGTTTCATGCAGTATGGATCGGATGCTTCCTTTCAGGAAATTAATTGTATTTTACCCACAATGCTGTGCGAAATTAAATGTAAATCGTCATGTCCGCCTCCAAATCAAAACAAACGAGCGTGGATTAATTTAATACATTTTTAATCTACAGTTAAAGTCCCGACTGAAATCACTACTTTAAATTAACAACAGAAAATAAAACAAATATCTGCATTATTATAAAACCTTTCCCCCTCCATTTAAATAATGATTTCACTATTTAAATGAGTCTTTATTGGTTTATTTTATATTCTGTATATTACTGTCTTTCATTTGTTCTTTATGTACTGTATGTTATTTAGTTATTTAATCTTTTACTTGATTTACATTGTGATATTGTTTTTTGTTTACCTGACTGTATATGAGCATTACTCTTTTTGAATAAAGATAAACAAAAAATGTTTTAAACGGGTGAATGCGGCCGGTTCGGGAAACGTAAATGACGCCACTTCCATACTGAATGAATCAGAAGTAGGAACAAATATCTGCCTACTGAATAGTAGGTACTAAACAGTATACAGCAGATAGTAGATACTAAACAGCAGATAGTAGGTACTAAACAGTATACAGCAGATAGTAGATACTAAACAGCAGATAGTAGGTACTAAACAGTATACAGCAGATAGTAGGTACTAAACAGTATACAGCAGATAGTAGATACTAAACAGCAGATAGTAGGTACTAAACAGTATACAGCAGATAGTAGATACTAAACAGTATACAGCAGATAGTAGGTACTAAACAGTAAACAGCAGATAGTAGATACTAAACAGTATACAGCAGATAGTAGATACTAAACAGTATACAGCAGATAGTAGATACTAAACAGTATACAGCAGATAGTAGGTACTAAACAGTAAACAGCAGATAGTAGGTACTAAACAGTATACAGCAGATAGTAGGTACTAAACAGTAAACAGCAGATAGTAGGTACTAAACAGTATACAGCAGATAGTAGGTACTAAACAGTATACAGCAGATAGTAGATACTAAACAGTATACAGCAGATAGTAGATACTAAACAGTAAACAGCAGATAGTAGGTACTAAACAGTATACAGCAGATAGTAGGTAGAGTCAGCAGCCTCCTTCAAAATAAAATAAAGCAGCCTCCTACTACAAAATAAAACAGCAGCTTCCTCCTTCAAAATAAAACAGCAGCTTCCCCCTTCAAAATAAAACAGAGTTAAAGTGAAGCTGCTCCATCGTCCCTTCTGGGCCTCCGTACATGTGTGGTGGTGACTGTGTCTGCAGAGACTCTGTCCTCTGACTGGATTTTACTGTTCTGCTTTGTAACGGTTGACTCGGGACGTTTCTGGGCGGAGCTGGTGTGTTTCCTCCAGCCAATGACAGCGCAGCAGGTGAGTTTAGGAGTGGATACAACTCAGTGATTGGTTGATTCAAAGCGGTGAATATGACGGACGTGGACGTAGCAGCGAAGAAGA
>NC_083614.1:35130208-35157708 GCF_963584025.1 Labrus mixtus | reverse complement strand
ACATGTGGATCAGAAAAAGAACATGAGCGGGAAACATCAGATTAAACACAGTGGTGTGCCTGAAGGCACTAACAGAGGGAGCTCAGTGAACACGGTCCTGGTTTTAAAGAACACAGAAGTGAACGACTCAGATGTAAACTCCCCTTCTGTGACTCCCCCTCTATGACGGCGCCTCTGTGACTCTCCCTCTATGACTCCCCCTTTATTACAGCGTCTCTGTGACTCCCCCTCTGTGACTCCCCCTGTATGACTCCCCCTCTCTGATTCCCCCTCTGTGACTCTCCCTCTCTGACTCCCCCTCTGTGACTCCCCCTCTGTGACTCCCCCTCTATGACCCCCCTCTATGACTCCCCCTCTCTGATTCCCCCTCTATGACTCCCCCTTTGTGACTCCCACTCTGTGACTCCCCCTCTATTACTGCGCCTCTGTGACTCCCACTCTGTGACTCCCCCTCTCTGACTCCCCCTCTGTGACTCCCCCTCTATTACAGCGCCTATGTGACTCCCAGTCTGTGACTCCCTCTATCTGACTCCTTCTCTGTGACTCCCCCTCTATGACTCCTCCTCTGTGACTCCCCTACTCTGACTCCCCCTCTCTGACTCCCCCTCTGTGACTCCCCTCTGTGACTCCCGCTCTGTGACTCCCACTCTCTGACTCCCCCTCTATGACTCCCCTCTGTGACTCCCCCTCTGTGACTCCCCCTCTCTGAATCCCCCTCTGTGACTCCCTCTATCTGACTCCCCCTCTGTGACTCCTCCTCTCTGACTCCCCTACTCTGACTCCCCCTCTCTGACTCCCCCTCTGTGACTCCTCCTCTGTGACTCCCCTACTCTGACTCCCCCTCTCTGACTCCCCCTCTGTGACTCCCCTCTGTGACTCCCCCTCTGTGACTCCCACTCTCTGACTCCCCCTCTGTGACTCCCCCTCACTGAATCCCCCTCTGTGACTCCCCCTCTATGACTCTCCCTCTCTGACTCCCCCTCTCTGACTCCCCCTCTGTGACTCCCCTACTCTGACTCCCCCTCTCTGACTCCCCCTCTGTGACTCCCCTCTGTGACTCCCCCTCTGTGACTCCCACTCTCTGACTCCCCCTCTATGACTCCCCTCTGTGACTCCCCCACTGTGACTCCCCCTCTCTGAATCCCCCTCTGTGACTCCCTCTATCTGACTCCTTCTCTGTGACTCCCCCTCTGTGACTCCTCCTCTCTGACTCCCCTACTCTGACTCCCCCTCTCTGACTCCCCCTCTGTGACTCCTCCTCTGTGACTCCCCTACTCTGACTCCCCCTCTCTGACTCCCCTCTGTGACTCCCCCTCTGTGACTCCCACTCTCTGACTCCCCCTCTGTGACTCCCCCTCTCTGAATCCCCCTCTGTGACTCCCCCTCTATGACTCTCCCTCTCTGACTCCCCCTCTCTGACTCCCCCTCTGTGACTCCCCCTCTGTGGCTCCCCCTCTATGACTCCCCCTCTCTGATTCCCCCTCTGTGACTCCTTCTCTCTGACTCCCCCTGTATGACTCCCCACTGTGACTCCCCCTCTGTGATTCCCACTCTCTGACTCCCCTACTCTGACTCCCCCTCTATGACTCCCCCTCCCTGACTCCCCCTCTGTGACTCCCCCTCCCTGACTTCCACTCTGTGACTCCCCCTCTGTGACTCCCCCTCTATTACAGCACCTCTGTGACTCCCAATCTGTGACTCCTAATCTGTGACTCCCCCTCTGTGATTCCTCCTCTCTGACTCCCACTCTGTGACTCCCCCTCTCTGACTCCCACTCTATGAATCTCCCTCTCTGACTCCCCCTCTCTGACTCCCCCACTGTGACTCCCACTCTCTGACTCCCCCTGTATGACTCCCCCTCTGTGACTCCCACTCTCTGACTCCCCCTGTATGACTCCCCACTGTGACTCCCCCTCTCTGAATCCCCCTCTGTGACTCCCCCTCTATGACTCTCCCTCTCTGACTCCCCCTCTGTGACTCCCCGTCTATGACTCTCCCTCTCTGACTCCCCCTCTCTGACTCCCCCTCTGTGACTCCCCCTGTGTGGCTCCCCCTCTATGACTCCCCCTCTCTGATTCCCCCTCTGTGACTCCCCCTCTGTGACTCCCCCTCTGTGACTCCCCCTCTATGACCCCCCCTCTCTGACTCCCCCTCTGTGACTCCCCCTCTATGAATCTCCCTCTCTGACTCCCCCTCTCTGACTCCCCTACTCTGACTCCCCCTCTATGACTCCCCCTCCCTGACTCCCCCTCTGTGACTCCCCCTCCCTGACTTCCACTATGTGACTCCCCCTCTGTGACTTCCCCTCCATTACAGCACCTCTGTGACTCCCAATCTGTGACTCCCAATCTGTGACTCACCCTCTATGACTCCCCACTGTGACTCCCCCTCTGTGACTCCCCCTCTCTGACTCCCACTCTGTGACTCCCCCTCTATGACTCCCCCTCTATGACTCCCACTCTCTGACTCCCCCTCTGTGACTCCCCCTCTATGACTCCCACTCTGTGACTCCCCCTCTGTGACTCCCACTATCTGACTCCCCCTCTCTGACTCCCACTCTGTGACTCCCCCTCTGTGACTCCCCCTCCCTGAATTCCACTCTATGACTCCCCCACTGTGACTCCCCCTCTATTACAGCACCTCTGTGACTCCCAATCTGTGACTCCTCCTCTCTGACACTCCCTCTGTGACTCCTCCTCTCTGACTCCTCCTCTGTGACTCCCCTACACTGACTCCCCCTCTGTGACTCCCCCTCTGTGACTCCCCACTGTGACTCCCCACTGTGACTCCCCCTCTGTGATTCCCACTCTCTGACTCCCACTCTCTGACTCCACCTCTATGACTCCCCTCTGTGACTCCCCCTCTATTACAGCACCTCTGTGACTCCCAATCTGTGACTCCTCCTCTCTGACTCCCCCTCTCTGACTCCCCCTCTGTGACTCCCCCTGTGTGGCTCCCCCTCTATGACTCCCCCTCTCTGATTCCCCCTCTCTGACTCCCCCTCTGTGACTCCCCCTCTATGAATCTCCCTCTCTGACTCCCCCTCTCTGACTCCCCTACTCTGACTCCCCCTCTATGACTCCCCCTCCCTGACTCCCCCTCTGTGACTCCCCCTCCCTGACTTCCACTATGTGACTCCCCCTCTGTGACTTCCCCTCCATTACAGCACCTCTGTGACTCCCAATCTGTGACTCCCAATCTGTGACTCCCCCTCTGTGATTCCTCCTCTCTGACTCCCACTCTGTGACTCCCCCTCTCTGACTCCCACTC
This sequence comes from Labrus mixtus, assembly GCF_963584025.1. Lineage (NCBI taxonomy): Eukaryota > Metazoa > Chordata > Actinopteri > Labriformes > Labridae > Labrus > Labrus mixtus. The sequence goes on along the minus strand of NC_083614.1, from coordinate 35,154,438 downwards.
TGTGACTCCCCCTCTATGACTCCCCCTCTATGACTCCCACTCTCTGACTCCCCCTCTGTGACTCCCCCTCTGTGACTCCCCCTCTATGACTCCCACTCTCTGACTCCCCCTCTGTGACTCCCACTATCTGACTCCCCCTCTCTGACTCCCACTCTGTGACTCCCCCTCTGTGACTCCCCCTCCCTGAATTCCACTCTATGACTCCCCCTCTGTGACTCCCCCTCTATTACAGCACCTCTGTGACTCCCAATCTGTGACTCCTCCTCTCTGACACCCCCTCTGTGACTCCTCCTCTCTGACTCCTCCTCTGTGACTCCCCTACACTGACTCCCCCTCTGTGACTCCCCCTCTGTGACTCCCCACTGTGACTCCCCACTGTGACTCCCCCTCTGTGATTCCCACTCTCTGACTCCCACTCTCTGACTCCACCTCTATGACTCCCCTCTGTGACTCCCCCTCTATTACAGCACCTCTGTGACTCCCAATCTGTGACTCCTCCTCTCTGATTCCCCCTCTGTGACTCCTCCTCTCTGACTCCCCCTCTGTGACTCCCCCTCTATGACTCCCACTCTCTGACTCCCCCTCTATGACTCCCCTCTGTGACTCCCCCTCTGTGACTCCCACTCTCTGACTCCCCCTCTATGACTCCCCTCTGTGACTCCCCCTCTGTGACTCACCCTCTATGACTCCCCACTGTGACTCCCCCTCTGTGAGTCCCCCTCAATTACAGCACCTCATTGACTCCCAATCTGTGACTCCTCCTCTCTGACTCCCCCTCTGTGACTCCTCCTCTCTGACTCCCCCTCTGTGACTCCCCCTCTATGACTCCCCCTCTCTGACTCCCCCTCTGTGACTCCCCTACTCTGACTCACTCTCTATGACTCCCCCTCTCTGACTCCTCCTCTCTGACTCCCCCTCTGTGACTCCCCCTCTCTGACTCCCACTCTGTGACTCCCCCTCTGTGACTCCCACTCTGTGACTCCCCCTCTATGACTCCCTCTCTATGATTCCCACTCTCTGACTCCTGCTCTGTGACTCACCCTCTGTGACTCCCCCTCTATGACTCCCACTCTCTGACTCCCCCTCTGTGACTCCCACTCTCTGACTCCCCCTGTATGACTCCCCACTGTGACTCCCCCTCTGTGACTCCCCCTCTATGACTCTCCCTCTCTGACTCCCCCTCTGTGACTCCCCCTCTATGACTCTCCCTCTCTGACTCCCCTTCTCTGACTCCCCCTCTGTGACTCCCCCTGTGTGGCTCCCCCTCTATGACTCCCCCTCTCTGATTCCCCCTATGTGACTCCCCCTCTGTGACTCCCCCTCTGTGACTCCCCCTCTATGACCCCCCCTCTCTGACTCCCCCTCTGTGACTCCCCCTCTATGAATCTCCCTCTCTGACTCCCCCTCTCTGACTCCCCTACTCTGACTCCCCCTCTATGACTCCCCCTCCCTGACTCCCCCTCTGTGACTCCCCCTCCCTGACTTCCACTATGTGACTCCCCCTCTGTGATTTCCCCTCCATTACAGCACCTCTGTGACTCCCAATCTGTGACTCCCAATCTGTGACTCCCCCTCTGTGATTCCTCCTCTCTGACTCCCACCCTGTGACTCCCCCTCTCTGACTCCCACTCTGTGACTCCCCCTCTATGACTCCCCCTCTATGACTCCCACTCTCTGACTCCCCCTCTGTGACTCCCCCTCTGTGACTCCCCCTCTATGACTCCCACTCTCTGACTCCCCCTCTGTGACTCCCACTATCTGACTCCCCCTCTCTGACTCCCACTCTGTGACTCCCCCTCTGTGACTCCCCCTCCCTGAATTCCACTCTATTACAGCACCTCTGTGACTCCCAATCTGTGACTCCTCCTCTGTGACTCCTCCTCTCTGACTCCCCCTCTGTGACTCCCCTACTCTGACTCCTCCTCTATGACTACCCCTCTCTGACTCCCCCTCTGTGACTCCTCCTCTCTGACTCCCCCTCTGTGACTCCCCTCTGTGACTCCCCCTCTCTCACTCCCCCTCTGTGACTCCTTCTCTCGGACTCCCCCTCTATGACTCCCCATTGTGACTGCCCCTCTGTGATTCCCACTCTCTGACTCCCCCTCTCTGACTCCCCCTCTGTGACTCCCCTACTCTGATTCCCCGTCTATGACTCCCCCTCTCTGACTCCCCCTCTGTGACTCCCACTCTCTGACTCCCCCTCTGTGACTCCCCTTTGTGACTCCCCTCTCCCACTCCCCTTCTGTGACTCCTTCTCTCTGACTCCCCCTCTTTGACTCCCCACTGTGACTCCCCCTCTGTTATTCCCACTCTCTGACTCCCCCTCTCTGACTCCCCCTCTGTGACTCCCCTACTCTGATTCCCCCTCTATGACTCCCCCTCTCTGACTCCCCCTCTGTGACTCCCTCCACCTCTGACTCCCCCTCTATGACTCCCCCTCTATGACTCCCCCTCTGTGACTCCCCATCTCTGACTCCCCCTCTGTGACTCCCACTCTCTGACTCACCTCTGTGACTCCCACTCTGTGACTCCCCCTCTATGACTCCCCCTCTGTGACTCCCACTCTCTGACTCCCCCTCCCTGACTTCCACTCTGTGACTCCCCCTCTGTGACTCCCCCTCTATTACAGCACCTCTGTGACTCCCAATCTGTGACTCCCCCTCTATGACTATCCCTCTCTGACTCCCCCTCTGTGACTCCTCCTCTCTGACTCCCCCTCTGTGACTCCCCTCTGTGACTCCCCCTCTCTCACTCCCCCTCTGTGACTCCTTCTTTCTGACTCCCCCTCTATGACTCCCCACTGTGACTCCCCCTCTGTGATTCCCACTCTCTGACTCCCCCTCTCTGACTCCCCCTCTGTGACTCCCCTACTCTGATTCCCTCTCTATGACTACCCCTCTCTGACTCCCCCTCTGTGACTCCTCCTCTCTGACTCCCCCTCTGTGACTCCCCTTTGTGACTCCCCCTCTCCCACTCCCCCTCTGTGACTCCTTCTCTCTGACTCCCCCTCTATGACTCCCCACTGTGACTCCCACTCTATTACTCCCCCTCTGTGACTCCCCCTCTATTACAGCACCTCTGTGACTCCCAATCTGTGACTCCCAATCTCTGACTCCCCCTCTGTGACTCCTCCTCTCTGACTCCCCCTCTGTGACTCCCCTACTCCTACTCCCCCTCTATGACTCCCCCTCTCTTACTCCCCCTCTATTACAGCACCTCTGTGACTCCCAATCTGTGACTCCCCCTCTATGACTACCCCTCTCTGACTCCCCCTCTGTGACTCCTCCTCTCTGACTCCCCCTCTGTGACTCCCCTCTGTGACTCCCCCTCTCTCACTCCCCCTCTGTGACTCCTTCTTTCTGACTCCCCCTCTATGACTCCCCACTGTGACTCCCCCTCTGTGATTCCCACTCTCTGACTCCCCCTCTCTGACTCCCCCTCTGTGACTCCCCTACTCTGATTCCCTCTCTATGACTACCCCTCTCTGACTCCCCCTCTGTGACTCCCCTTTGTGACTCCCTCTCTCCCACTCCCCCTCTGTGACTCCTTCTCTCTGACTCCCCCTCTATGACTCCCCACTGTGACTCCCACTCTGTTACTCCCCCTCTCTGACTCCCCCTCTGTGACTCCTCCTCTCTGACTCCCCCTCTGTGACTCCCCTACTCTGACTCCCCCTCTATGACTCCCCCTCTCTGACTCCCCCTCTGTGACTCCTCCTCTGTGACTCCCCCTCTGTGACTCCCCCTCTCCCACTCCCCCTCTATGACTCCCCCTCTGTGACTCCCACTCTGTTACTCCCCCTCTCTGACTCCCCCTCTGTGACTCCCACTCTGTTACTCCCCCTCTCTGACTCCCCCTCTGTGACTCCTCCTCTCTGACTCCCCCTCTGTGACTCCCCTTTGTGACTCCCCCTCTCCCACTCCCCTTCTGTGACTCCTTCTCTCTGACTCCCCCTCTATGACTCCCCACTGTGACTCCCACTCTGTTACTCCCCCTCTGTGACTCCCCCTCTATTACAGCACCTCTGTGACTCCCAATCTGTGACTCCCCCTCTATGACTACCCCTCTCTGACTCCCCCTCTGTGACTCCTCCTCTCTGACTCTCCCTCTGTGACTCCCCTCTGTGACTCCCCCTCTCTCACTCCCCCTCTGTGACTCCTTCTCTTTGACTCCCCCTCTATGATTCCCCACTGTGACTCCCCCTCTGTGATTCCCACTCTCTGACTCCCCCTCTCTGACTCCCCCTCTGTGACTACCCTACTCTGATTCCCTCTCTATGACTACCCCTCTCTGACTCCCCCTCTGTGACTCCCCTTTGTGACTCCCCCTCTCCCACTCCCCCTCTGTGACTCCTTCTCTCTGACTCCCCCTCTATGACTCCCCACTGTGACTCCCACTCTGTTACTCCCCCTCTCTGACTCCCCCTCTGTGACTCCTCCTCTCTGACTCCCCCTCTGTGACTCCCCTACTCTGACTCCCCCTCTATGACTCCCCCTCTCTGACTCCCCCTCTGTGACTCCTCCTCTGTGACTCCCCCTCTGTGACTCCCCCTCTGTGACTCCCCCTCTCCACTCTCCCTCTATGACTCCCCCTCTGTGACTCCCACTCTGTTACTCCCCCTCTCTGACTCCCCCTCTGTGACTCCCCTTTGTGACTCCCCCTCTCCCACTCCCCTTCTGTGACTCCTTCTCTCTGACTCCCCCTCTATGACTCCCCACTTTGACTCCCCCTCTGTGATTCCCACTCTCTGACTCCCCCTCTCTGACTCCCCCTCTGTGACTACCCTACTCTGATTCCCTCTCTATGACTACCCCTCTCTGACTCCCCCTCTGTGACTCCCCTTTGTGACTCCCCCTCTCCCACTCCCCCTCTGTGACTCCTTCTCTCTGACTCCCCCTCTATGACTCCCCACTGTGACTCCCACTCTGTTACTCCCCCTCTCTGACTCCCCCTCTGTGACTCCTCCTCTCTGACTCCCCCTCTGTGACTCCCCTACTCTGACTCCCCCTCTATGACTCCCCCTCTCTGACTCCCCCTCTGTGACTCCTCCTCTGTGACTCCCCCTCTGTGACTCCCCCTCTGTGACTCCCCCTCTGTGACTCCCACTCTGTTACTCCCCCTCTCTGACTCCCCCTCTGTGACTCCCCTTTGTGACTCCCCCTCTCCCACTCCCCTTCTGTGACTCCTTCTCTCTGACTCCCCCTCTATGACTCCCCACTGTGACTCCCCCTCTGTGATTCCCACTCTCTGACTCCCCCTCTCTGACTCCCCCTCTGTGACTCCCCTACTCTGATACCCCCTCTATGACTCCCCCTCTCTGACTCCCCCTCTGTGACTCCCTCCCCCCCTGACTCCCCCTCCCTGACTTCCACTCTGTGACTCCCCCTCCCTGACTCCCCCTCTGTGACTCCCCTACTCTGACTCCCCCTCTATGACTACCCCTCTCTGACTCCCCCTCTGTGACTCCCCTCTGTGACTCCCCTCTCTGACTCCCCCTCTGTGACTCCTTCTCTCTGACTCCCCCTCTATGACTCCCCACTGTGACTCCCCCTCTCTGACTCCCCCTCTGTGACTCCCCTACTCTGACTCCCCCTCTCTGATTCCCCCTCTGTGACTCCCACTCTGTGACTTCCCCTCTATGACTCCCCACTGTGACTCCCCCTCTGTTATTCCCACTCTCTGACTCCCCCTCTGTGACTCCCCCTCTGTGACTCCCCTACTCTGACTCCCCCTCTCTGACTCCCCCTCTGTGACTCCCCCTCTGTGACTCCCCCTCTATGACTCCCCCTCTTTGACTCCCCCTCTGTGACTCCCCCTCTATTACAATACCTCTGTGACTCCCACTCTGTGACTCCCCCTCTATGACTACCCCTCTCTGACTCCCCCTCTGTGACTCCTCCTCTCTGACTCTCCCTCTGTGACTCCCCTCTGTGACTCCCCCTCTCTCACTCCCCCTCTGTGACTCCTTCTCTTTGACTCCCCCTCTATGATTCCCCACTGTGACTCCCCCTCTGTGATTCCCACTCTCTGACTCCCCCTCTCTGACTCCCCCTCTGTGACTACCCTACTCTGATTCCCTCTCTATGACTACCCCTCTCTGACTCCCCCTCTGTGACTCCCCTTTGTGACTCCCCCTCTCCCACTCCCCCTCTGTGACTCCTTCTCTCTGACTCCCCCTCTATGACTCCCCACTGTGACTCCCACTCTGTTACTCCCCCTCTCTGACTCCCCCTCTGTGACTCCTCCTCTCTGACTCCCCCTCTGTGACTCCCCTACTCTGACTCCCCCTCTATGACTCCCCCTCTCTGACTCCCCCTCTGTGACTCCTCCTCTGTGACTCCCCCTCTGTGACTCCCCCTCTGTGACTCCCCCTCTCCACTCTCCCTCTATGACTCCCCCTCTGTGACTCCCACTCTGTTACTCCCCCTCTCTGACTCCCCCTCTGTGACTCCCCTTTGTGACTCCCCCTCTCCCACTCCCCTTCTGTGACTCCTTCTCTCTGACTCCCCCTCTATGACTCCCCACTTTGACTCCCCCTCTGTGATTCCCACTCTCTGACTCCCCCTCTCTGACTCCCCCTCTGTGACTACCCTACTCTGATTCCCTCTCTATGACTACCCCTCTCTGACTCCCCCTCTGTGACTCCCCTTTGTGACTCCCCCTCTCCCACTCCCCCTCTGTGACTCCTTCTCTCTGACTCCCCCTCTATGACTCCCCACTGTGACTCCCACTCTGTTACTCCCCCTCTCTGACTCCCCCTCTGTGACTCCTCCTCTCTGACTCCCCCTCTGTGACTCCCCTACTCTGACTCCCCCTCTATGACTCCCCCTCTCTGACTCCCCCTCTGTGACTCCTCCTCTGTGACTCCCCCTCTGTGACTCCCCCTCTGTGACTCCCCCTCTGTGACTCCCACTCTGTTACTCCCCCTCTCTGACTCCCCCTCTGTGACTCCCCTTTGTGACTCCCCCTCTCCCACTCCCCTTCTGTGACTCCTTCTCTCTGACTCCCCCTCTATGACTCCCCACTGTGACTCCCCCTCTGTGATTCCCACTCTCTGACTCCCCCTCTCTGACTCCCCCTCTGTGACTCCCCTACTCTGATACCCCCTCTATGACTCCCCCTCTCTGACTCCCCCTCTGTGACTCCCTCCCCCCCTGACTCCCCCTCCCTGACTTCCACTCTGTGACTCCCCCTCCCTGACTCCCCCTCTGTGACTCCCCTACTCTGACTCCCCCTCTATGACTACCCCTCTCTGACTCCCCCTCTGTGACTCCCCTCTGTGACTCCCCTCTCTGACTCCCCCTCTGTGACTCCTTCTCTCTGACTCCCCCTCTATGACTCCCCACTGTGACTCCCCCTCTCTGACTCCCCCTCTGTGACTCCCCTACTCTGACTCCCCCTCTCTGATTCCCCCTCTGTGACTCCCACTCTGTGACTTCCCCTCTATGACTCCCCACTGTGACTCCCCCTCTGTTATTCCCACTCTCTGACTCCCCCTCTGTGACTCCCCCTCTGTGACTCCCCTACTCTGACTCCCCCTCTCTGACTCCCCCTCTGTGACTCCCCCTCTGTGACTCCCCCTCTATGACTCCCCCTCTTTGACTCCCCCTCTGTGACTCCCCCTCTATTACAATAGCTCTGTGACTCCCACTCTGTGACTCCCCCTCTATGACTCCTCCTCTATGACTCCCCCTCTCTGACTCCTCCTCTATTACAGTACCTCTGTGACTCCCAATCTGTGACTCCTCCTCTCTGACTCCCCCTCTGTGACTCCTTCTCTCTGACTCCCCCTCTATGACTCCCCACTGTGACTCCCCCTCTGTGATTCCCACTCTGTGACTCCCCTACTCTGACTCCCCCTCTCTGACTCCCCCTCTGTGACTCCCACTCTGTGACTCCCCCTCTGTGACTCCCCTCTGTGACTCCCACTCTGTGGCTCCCACTCTCTGACTCCCCGTCTATGACTCCCCTCTGTGACTCCCCCTCTGTGACTCCCCCTCTCTGACTCCCCCTCTGTGACTCCCCCTCTCTGACTCCCCCTCTGTGACTACCCCTCTCTGACTCCCCCCTCTGACTCCCCCTCTGTGACTCCTTCTCTCTGACTCCCCCTCTGTGATTCCCACTCTCTGACTCCCCCTCTCTGACTCCCCCTCTGTGACTCCCCCTCTCTGACTCCCCTTCTGTGACTCCCACTCTGTGACTCCCCCTCTATGACTACCCCTCTCTGACTCCCCCTCTGTGACTCCCCCTCTATGACTACCCCTCTCTGACTCCCCCCTCTGACTCCCCCTGTGACTCCTTCTCTCTGACTCCCCCTCTGTGATTCCCACTCTCTGACTCCCCTTCTCTGACTCCCCCTGTGACTCCCCTACTCTGACTCCCCCTGTCTGACTCCCCCTCTGTGACTCCTACTCTCTGACTCCCCCTCTATGACTCCCACTCTCTGACTCCCCCTCTCTGACTCCCACTCTCTGACTCCCCCTCTGTGACTCCCTCTCTCTGACTCCCCCTCTGTGTGTTTATGTTTTCTGTATGAAGCTGAGTGTGGGGAAGCTGTTCTCCCAGCAGACTTTGCTCTCAGTGAATCAGAACTCTGGCTCATGAAGAAACATTAGAGTGAGAGCTCTTCCTCTGGATGCTGCTAGTGTAACCGTTGTGTTTCTCTGCTGGACTATGGAGGGTGTGTGTCTGTCTCAGATGTTTATGGTGCAGGAAGAATGCCACAACAGCCGGAGTTGCTCTCACTCTGGATCTCTTTCCTTTTTATTCTGGTGTATAATACAAAAGCACACAATCAGCATTGATATGCAACTGCAAGGACTCACATCTTCAGCTCAGGAGAGATTCCTTTTTCTTTTTAAGAATATTTTTACATAACATCATGAAATCATATCAATTAAATACATTTTTAGCACAAGTGATCGTATAGTGGAATTTTACTTGTCTTTGAGTACCAAATAAGAGCATTTTCAATTTTTATCTGTATATAAACATACCAAAATCATTTTAACACATAACCATCAATGAAGTGCATTTTATAGCTTTTTACAATTAACACAAACAACAGGAATTTACAGTTCACTTTTTATGTAAAACTAATTTAACCATGCCTACCTGGTGTATATTACAAAAGCACACAATAAGCATTGATATGCAACTGCAAGGACTCACATCTGTATAACACAAAAACATGCACGCAAGAGCATTGACGTGAGCATCACAGCCACGAGGAAGCAGCTAACTGGTAAGCTAACTAGCATTAGCTCGGCATGTAAACAAACTGAAACTCGTAAAATAAAATAAACATTTCTACACATAAATGTCCGAAACTCTAACAGTACATTCTAAACGGGTTCATGGACAAAATACATGTTACCTAAAGTTTTTGGAACAGTTTTAAAACATTAAACAGAGACATGTTGGTCGCAGCACTAAACACACATACGTACGGTGGCCAGCTAGGAGCCCTACAGTTGCGTTATTAAACCACCAGGCGGCAACAAAGTAACATAAATATGACAGACACATTCATTTTGTAGAAATTCAAAAGAGGTTCATTCTAACTCTGTTACACTAGCTTCATGCTAACAGTTCTACGCTGCAACATCACAACAACAGCAACACAACATTATGAAATCAGCACAACAGCACGACAATATATCATACAAACGTATCCAAAGCAACAAGAAAACAGCCAGAGTCTCCGTTTATAATTCATGCAGCTCGTTAATAAGCTAGCTAACGTGCTAACAGCTAACATCATCACCATCATCATCATCATCATCAGTTTACAGGGAGTGTGATCAGTGTTCTACTTTTACCTCTAAAAACAGGATTGGATGATTTGTTTTGTTACGTTTAATTCTGACACACTTTCTTTAAGCTCCTTACAGAAACTTTTAACATGCCTCTGCTTTACTCGCCACGTTTCCCATGATGCCTCAGGACACAACGGCCTCATGAGGGGTGAGAGGGAGAGCATTCAGCTGAGTAGAACAAAGTCAAAGGAACTGAATCAGCTGATTGTATAGTTCTGTCCCTCAGGAAACATTCCCTGCTTCAGTCTGCAGAAAGTTACAGACACAGATTTTCCACATCATCTTCATCCCAACAGCCTCGTGTTTGTAACAGAGCATCTTTGTTCTGTAATCCACTTCGATATGTTCTAATTCTGTTTCTGTCCTCCCTCTCCTGCTCGTCCTCCGGGTCTTCCTGCTGGTTCTGCTCCTGCTCCTCCCTGGTTCTGAGTAGAACCCGTTCCACCTGCAGATGCTGACCGGGGTTCCAGAGTCCAGTCTGTCCGATCTGTTGCTGACGGTTCTCCGGCGGTCCGGTTGGAGGGATGGGACTGTGGTTCTGTGTCGAGGTTGGGAGGAGTCTGGAGGTATCCTGCGGCTCCTGGATCAGACCAGTAGTGGTGCATCATGGGATGGTGGGAGCGGTGCTGCCTGGCGCCTGCGCGCTGTCTTGAACCTGACACAGTCGTCACATGACGATACTCAGATCCACGATTTCCTGTCACGACACTTCAGACAGAACCAGTCCTCACCCGCGTCTGTGCTCCTTTTTGGAGCAGACCCTCAATGCGCGGCAGGTGTTCTACGCAGTGCCCAAGACTTGGGACTCACGCTACCCATGATGCACTGGGTTCTAGGCAAGCCGCTAAGCCCTGATGCACTGCACGCCATTGGACTGCCGCTCGGCCTGCTGGCCTACGGAGAGGTACAGAGGAAACCCCTCGAGTTTTATGTCAGAGATGCTCTGCAGCTCATCTCCAGGGCCATCACCACAGCAACCATGGTGAGACCGGACCTGGCTCTGATCCAGAACACGGTGAACTGCTACGACACGCCTGAACACCAGGTACCATCATCAGGACAGTACCTGACCAGGTGAGAACCAACATGTGAACATTATACTTAGAAATGTATTTAATCAGCCGTCATGTTACTTTGCTGCTGTTGAAGTTGTTTAATAATTTAATATTTTCTCCTGGGTCTGAGATTAAATCAAACAGCAACCTCAGGTGTTGAAACATGAAGCCGATGCTCAAGTGTAACATCCTGCAGTTCCTGGAGTGTCCACTAGAGGCTGTCTGCAGAAGCACAGGAAGTCACATACACACCCATTCTAAAAAGCCTGTTTTTACAGCAGAGATTAACATGTTTACAGTCTGGTTCAAAAAACCAAATAGGTGTGATTAGCTCATGTCTCGATGGACACACACTGTACGGGGGGGGGGGGTGAATGTTTTGATGACTCATCAGTTTTGATTTGAAGAAGGATAAGAGTTATTCACAATAAGGCGTGTAGCTGGGTGACATCACTCAGACTTCAAACATTCATATTTACAGTCTGTGGACGTATGAGTGTGTAGTCAGCTGGTGGAGGTGATCAGCTGGTGGAGGTGATCAGTTGGCGGAGGTGATCAGCTGGTGGAGGTGATCAGCTGGTGGAGGTGATCAGCTGGCAGAGGTGATCAGTGAGCATTGCTGCAAATTTCTATTTCAAATATTTACATGTTTCTGCAGCAGCTGTTTGCATCTTAATCACCTCAACCCCTTCAGCTACCTCTTTGATCCTCTCCTTCAGGGGGGAGGAGTTAACACACACACACACACACACATTCATATATTTATGAATACAGTCGGTGTGTTTTTCTGTCTGTGTAAATAAAAAGATGATGAAGGTTTAACTTTTATTCATGAAGAGATTTATTACAGAGCCTGAAGCTCTCTCTCACTCTCTCTCTCTCTCGCGCTCTCCATTTCTCTTGCTCGCTCTCTTTCTGTTACTGTTACTCTTACTCTCGCTTGATCTCTGGCCAGCACTCTCTCTCACTCTCTCTCACTCTCTTTTTCTCTCAGGACACATTGCTAGTTGCAGGACACATTGCTGGCTGTGGTATGAAACTCTGCAGCAGGGTCTGTGTTTTTGAGATTTCTCGTCTGGCAGCAGGTTTGAGGAGGATAAAAGGTTTAACTGCTGCGTTCAGTTCCTGACAGAAAAAAAAAGATCAAACACTTTCTCGGTAAATGAAAAAACATTCAGAGTGAAAGATAAAATCCTCTGAGGATGGATTATCTGCTGCAGAAGAAGAAAAAAACCATAGAATACAGAGCGTGAAGAGGAACAGAGAGTTCAGAGTGTTAATATGAACCCAGATCACACACTGACTCATCACAGTGACACCTGAATCCTTCAGAACCTGAGCAGAACCAGGTCAGGAGGACCAAACCACTGAGGATCACAAACATTCACATTCCTGCAGGTTCTGCCCGAAATGTCGACATGTTTGTCCTGTTAACTGTGAGATAATTGATTCTCAAACTGTGAATAATGAGCTGCTGTGTGATGAAGGTCACTCCTCATCATTTCCTCTGTGAGGACCTCACCCTAACACAGGTGTTCAGTTCACACCTGTCAGCCATAACCAGCAACATATTTAAGTGTCAGAATTAGAAACATGTGTCTGACTTCACATATGTGCCCACATAATTCATCTGTTTGAACAGAGGTGTGTATGTATTCTTTTCCTGCAGGTTTCTGTCCAACACGTCTTTCTTAGGTCTGACAGGTCCGGTCCGGGTCCACCTGAACCGGTCTCAGGTGGTGACCTCACAACGTTTCCACATCTGGAGCCTGCGACGTGACGTGCTTGGTCAGCCCACCTGGGTGACTGTAGGCAGCTGGGAGGGGGGGGAGCTGAAGGTGGAGGACCAGGGAGTCTGGCAGGGACCCAAACCTCCCCACAGGACGGAAGGCGGGGGCGGGAGGACCAGGGGGCGCTGGAGGCCGGGGATGCCAGTGGCGGGTAGCCGAGTCCGTGTGGTTACCCTGGTTGAACATCCCTTTGTGTTCACACGGGACGTGGATGACGAAGGGAGCTGCCCTGCTGGTCAGTTCTGCCTGGATGCCAGCACCAACAGCTCAGAGACCCTGCATAGGTTTTTCAGGGAGGTGGCCGGTGGGAACGGCAGCTTCCTGCCTGCAGAGTACAGCAAGTGTTGCTATGGATACTGCATCGACCTGCTGGAGAAGCTGGCCGAGGATCTGGGCTTCGAGTACGATCTCTATATCGTTGGAGACGGGAAGTATGGAGCGTGGAAGGCTGGGCGCTGGACCGGGCTGGTAGGAGATCTTCTGAATGGACTTGCAGATCTGGCTGTCACCTCCTTCAGTATCAACTCAGCGCGGAGCCGGGTCATCGACTTCACGTCACCCTTCTTCTCCACTAGCCTGGGAATCCTGGTGCGCAGTAAGGACACGGCAGCCCCCATTGGAGCCTTCATGTGGCCCCTGCACTGGTCTATGTGGGTGGGCATCTTCTTGGCGTTACATATCACAGCGCTCTTCCTAACGCTGTATGAGTGGAAGAGTCCGTATGGCATGACGCCTCATGGGCGCAACAGGATCAGGGTATTCTCGTACTCCTCTGCCCTGAACCTCTGCTATGCCATCCTGTTTGGACGCACCGTGTCCTCCAAGACCCCCAAGTGCTGGACTGGCCGCTTCCTAATGAACCTGTGGGCAATCTTCTGTTTGCTGGTGCTGTCCAGCTACACCGCCAACCTCGCCGCCGTCATGGTGGGAGAGAAGACTTTCGAGGAGGTTTCAGGGATCCACGATGCCAAGGTAAGAATCCTTGAAAACTCCTTGAAAGTTTTGATTCCAAGTTTTAATATCTGCTCTCCAGAGACTCCCAAAAAAATGTTACAGAAACAGAAGCTGAGAGACGGAAATATTTTGCGAATATATTTTGCGAATATATTCTACTCAACGAATACTATTGCGAATATATTCTACTCAACTCACCAAAAAACAACAACACAACTAAAACACAACTTGATGGTTGCTTTGCTTGAAATGAGAAGTCAATGTTCAAAACAAATACATTTCTTTAGAAGAATTTATTCAGGATAAAACTCTGGATTAAAGCAACAAACTAGTTCATTGAGAAAGTCGCCCTGGCTGCATCATTATGTTCAACAACATACGACACAAACTAAGCCACAGCTTGCTGTCTTCTTTGAATAAACACTAAGCAAGAAAAGTAAATCTTCAAACGAAAAGATAATTTTTCCTAAAAAAAAATCTCTTTTAGGATTAAAAATTCGGATTACTCTGCATTTACAGTGCAATAAAGCTGGTTTATTGAAGGCCTCACACAGGGCACCATTTGTTGGAGTTTTATCAAGTCAAATTTGGTTATATCCTTTAATAATTATATGTAATTATTTATTAATATAAATGACAATGTTATTCAACCACATTTAATTGACTCAGGGGCAAAATAACCAAAATATCACTAAAATTAGTCTCAAATTAGTTACTTAATTACTAATATTATTAATAATTAATTAATAATTAAAATAAATAAGACTTTGATTCAACAGCAGGTACACTGGTCTTTCTGAATGTGAAAACATTTAACTGAAAGTACACTAGCATAGCATTGAATTAAAACACAGAGGCGAACATGGCGGTTCAGCAACAAAAACAAATGCAGCAGCTTACAGCAGATAATAAACAGAATGTGACGTTCAGTCAACAATAATTCACAATTATCAGTTGTTATAGAATAAACCTTCCTAAAATATTCTGTGCCCAGACTAAAGTCTTACTTGGAATCACTTTTCTGATGACTGTTTCAAGGTTCGGTTGGTCTTCAATCTATTGAATCAACAGATTCAGGCAGGTTTCTGTGGCAGATGAAAAGAGACGGAAGCAGGAGTCAGATTTGAGACAAGAGCAATGCTCTGTTGTCTTTCTGGTGGTAGGAGTAGATTTTCCTTGGTGTATTCTTCTTCAGGTAACAGTGGCTCTCTGTAGCACTCCTGTCCAGTTGCGTTCACCGACGTTGACAAAAATAATAGGAAAGACTCTCTCTGTGCTCGAACCAGATAGTAACTGATTGAGTCAAAACTCTTAAAGCAGACCTTGGAGGTAGGCCAGGTTGGAATGCATGTCTCCCCTGAAGCTGGAAGCTTGTGAAGAGAGGTATCCTCTGGTGTAGGGAGACCACACGTGAAGAGATCGAACAATGAGAGGTGGCTGCTTTTATTGACCCTACACTTGACACCTATGTGTTAGATGTTGCAGAGCATGCTGGGAGTAAGAGTCATTTAAGTACTCGTACTAAGGTTTCTGTGGCTACAGGCCGGACCTTTGTTTCAACACATGGAGATCCCAGCATGATCAACAACACACCTGATCAACAACACACCTGATCAGTGACACCTGATCAATAACACCTGATCAACAACACACCTGATCAGTTACACCTGATCAATAACACACCTGATCAACAACACACCTGATCAACAATACACCTGATCAACAACGCACCTGATCAAGAACGCACCTGATCAACAACACACCTGATCAACAACACACCTGATCAACAACACACCTGATCAATAACACATCAGGGGTCTGTTCTACGAAGAGAGACCAACAGACCACGGTCTCTGTGGGTCCAGCTTCACTAACCCTAACATCATAGAGCATGATTAACAGTCACAAGAAGCCGCTTATCAACCTGATAATTAACCCTCGAGTGTCAGAGAGCGCGTTCACATAAAAGGGGCGGAGTTAGCTTCATATAACCTAACCTAAAATCACAATCATCACTGCGTCTCCCGTCAGCAGATCGTCATATCTAACAAACTCTGAACAAACTATATTAATAATATAAAGAGGTTTAAAACAAACCCAGAGACTAAAGTTACACAGATGCAGAAAAAAGAAACATCAGAGAGTATTAATGTCCAAACTACAGATCAGCTCTGATGATAACAGACAGAGCGGCATGGAGACACTGTTGGGCCACGCAGGCTTAGGACAGTCAAACCATGGACTTGGGCCTTTAAGATC
This sequence comes from Labrus mixtus, assembly GCF_963584025.1. NCBI lineage: Eukaryota > Metazoa > Chordata > Actinopteri > Labriformes > Labridae > Labrus > Labrus mixtus. The sequence goes on along the minus strand of NC_083614.1, from coordinate 35,138,562 downwards.
ACCAAGAGGCCCAAAAGGACTCTTTATCCCAGAATTCCCTGCGGTACTTCACACCTACGTGTGACGTAAAGGGGGGACCGGAACCTGAGGGAGACCCCACAGGAAGGCGGCCAGGTGATAAAACTCTGAGACTCCCCTTGTTCTCTCTCTTTCCACGCGCTGACTTAAGTGCTCGGAGACCAAAGCTCACCTCCTGTTTTCTGCAACAATCTTCCTTTGTTTTAAGTTTTGGCGCGCAGGTAATCCGCGGCCGGCAGTGTTCCAAATTCCGAGCTCGGATTGTCCAGTGAACGCATCTCAGTTTCTCGGAGAGCGTTAGGCTATAACAGTTTATCAGAAAGATAACGGTCTTATTCTGTCCTGCACGAAAGGACATAAACGGACATCTTTCCCCTCGACGGAGAACCAACGAAGCCGCTCTTGCCGTAAGGGACCCTCGCCGCCATCAGACGCCTCTACACCAGGACAGACAGAAGATCTGTTTTATCACCGGACTCCTTTTTCCTTCACGGATCGCAGGCAAAGCGATTCACAAGTGAGGCTTAATTAGGTCTGGGCAGAATTAGCTTTAGAGAGTGTTTTTAACAATTGATTGATTGAAGCAGAAACTGTAATTTTTATCTTTGTTGGACCGTCGCGTCCTGAGTTTTACCTGTTTAAAACTCTTGTTGTTCCCATTTCGGACCGCTGCGTCCTATATGTGTTTAGCGTAACAGCGTTATAACCGGGTATTACTCTTCTGATCAGAAAGGCCAGTGTAAGTCGTATTAACTTGAATTCGGCCACTGGTTTGATTCTGTGAATGAAGGGAATTACTCCGAGTTGTGGTGCGGGATTCGGACTGTGATCCGGCCTCTTCAGGCACGCATTTCTCTCCTCCTCTACGCTCCTTTTTATCCTCTTTTCTTCCCCCATTACGCACATAGGCTACACACCCACACACATAGAGATCTATACACTCGCGGCCATCCAGACGCCTCAGAGACACAGATCGTGTAGGGCCGAACTCGGTCTCTTTTAGACATTAAGGCCACATTAGGTCTTTGTTAGGTGTGTGCCATCGTAAGGGCGACCACGTGGGACGAAGCAATCTCCCCCTTTTCTTCTTCCCCCCCTCTCTCTCTTTCTCACACACACACACACACACACACACACACACACACACACACACACACACACACACACACAAACACACACACACACACACACACACACACACACACACACACACACACACACACACACACACACACACACACACACACACACACACACACACACATTCACACCTCATTCACAAGGTGTGCTTGATAATGTTTGTTTGCTTAGATTAGTTTATAATAGTTATTTGTTTGATTAAGTTCATTGATTTTGGATTGATGTTGCTTTGTTTAAATAAATTCTGTTATAATTTAAGAGAGCAGTTGTTTGTGATTACTGGTGTATTTGCATTGTGATATAAGCTGGGTGCGAAGGCTTTGTGTACGGATTTCACGCCTTCAATTTATTAAATATAGTTATTAATTATTAATAATATTAGTAATTAAATAACTAATCTGAGACTGATTTGAGTGATATTTTGGTTATATTTCCCTGAGTACAGGGTGGTGCCCCAAAACGAGATTAAACATAGTTTAATGATATTTTATTTATATTATTAATAATTAGAAATAATTATTAAAGAATATAACCAAAGTTGACTTGATACAACCCCAACATGGTGCCCCGTGTGAGGCCTTCAATAAACCTAAGCTTTATTGCACTGTAAATGCACAGTAATCCGAACTGAAATCCTAAAAGGGATCTTTTTGAAGAAAATTATATTTTCTTTACATTTTTTGTTGTTTAAGCAAAGCAGACATCAAGCTGTGGCTTAGTTGTGTTGTATGTTGTTGGTTAACAGTTAAAGCAATAACTGTTGTCCCCTTTGTGTCCATACAACAATTGGACACAAGGATGCAGCTAGTGTGACTTTCTCAATGAACTTGATTTGTTGTATTAATCCAGATTTTGATCCTGAAGTATTCTACTAAAGGATTGTGGTGCTCCTTGTTGTTTGAGAGCCATTTGGCCAGATGAGAGTGTAACCTCATCATTGTCGCATAGCCAGCTGTCCGAGAGGTGTGAGTTCCTCCCTTCCTTTGAAGACTTGAGGTGTGAATCCCCTCTCTTATCTTCCAGGATAGACTGCAGTGATCAATTGTGAAACCTAGATAAGATTTGCTCTGGTGTTGATCTAGCTTTGTTTAGCTTAGCGTTTTTTAACAGTAATCCACTGTGGTTCCATTTTATCACGAAAATGTGTACCAAGACCCTAGGTGAGCCGGGAGCTGAGACTCCTTTTGGATCAGACGACGGAGCACTGCAAGAAACTGCTGCCGGTCTGACGAACCTCTCCTCAGAGGAGAGTGCCAACCTATATAGCTATTCAATTAGCATTAGGGATAAGAAATTAGAGGAGCTAGTTGATCTTGTCAACCACAGAGCCAGGATCACCCCTAATAAAGACAGAATGTATGCAGAAGACATACATCAACTATGGGCCAAGGCTCACTGTGGATCTGACGATCCACCCCTTCAAGACGTAGTTGCTAATCTTATCCACCTCCCTATAGAGCAGCTCGACAGTCTGAACTCCTACACCCTCAGCACATGTGAAGAGAAACTAAAGGGCTTGGTTGAATATGCAAATCAACCAACTGGGAAGCCAACACGCACAACTTCATATGTTCTAGGCAAAATTCTCCTCCTTTATCAGCGCAAATCAAATGTGCAGAACGAGATACACCGGGCACAGCTAGCCCGGGTACAAGAAGAAGGACAGATCCTGCGGGACGACTTCGAAAGATTGCAGGATAAACTAAAGACCTTGCAGGAAAATTGCATGGCCCTGCAGGAGGAGAATAAAACACTGCATGAAAGCAGCAAATCGGCCGAACAGAAGAAACGAAGTGACATGGTACCCAGATTTCAGGATAGGCAGATAAGTACTGCAGCCCCCATGTCAGCTGAGGAAACCTCAGACGAAGGATGGGAGACTGAACCAAGCACATGGAGGAGGGAGACAGACATGTTGAAGGATCTGGAGGAGAGGGGAAGATACCGCCGGGTCGACCCAAGCACAAAAGCGCACACGTCCTCAGACTACCCGGTAAAGAGCTGGGTGAGTAAAGATGAAGGGCGCCACGCCTCCCCAGACCATGAAGCACCGTCATGGGGAAATGCCCCAAGGCCCCCGCGTTCTGCAATACGCTTTGAGCCAAGAGAACCCTCACCCCGCAGGAAGAGGGACTTCACGCCCCCTAGAGACAGGGAGGAGGCACGGGTCCAATCGGGCACCGAATATTACCTGTCCCATGATAGACGGCCACGTCTGAGCCGAACACAAACCCCGCCACGGTTGCAACCGTACTACCGTGACAACCACAGGGCTTACGAGTCGTCAGACGACTCGGACGGCCCTCGCCAGCCTTCGGGTCAGGGTCTGCGAACCAGGCAGATAGAACCTCAGGCCAAAGATCTGAAGCGTTTTGACCCAGATAGCCCAGATTCAAGTATTAACGACTACCTTAGAGAAGTCGACCATTGTCTCCTTGACCTGCCTCATGCGTCCTCACAGGAAAAACTGAAACGGATCTGGAAGACTACGGCTAGGAGTGTCCGTGCTTTCATGGGGACACTCCCACCAAAGGTCCGATCCTTGCAGAAAGGAAACAAATCTGTTAGTCAGCACTTACAAACTGCCAAGCAGATAGTGTTGGACATGTTTGAATTAATTCAGGGAGTACAGGTAAGCATGGAGCAAGACATATCGTCAGGATATGACTCCGATCCTGGACCAAGCCCCTCAAGAGATCAAACAACCCTGCTGAAAAAGCTCAGTAAAGAACCGAGCAGCCAGGACAACCCAAGGACTGAAGAAATAAGTCTATTTTTCCCTGATTTTGACTGTGGAGCCCCCCTCCTTGGGGAAACACCCCAGTTCCCTGACAGCTGTGACACCCTTTCACACCTTCACAGGTTGGAATCACCACATAGGAAGGGGGGTGACTTCTCGGCCCCCAGAGGCAGAGATAACACCCGGCCCCCTCCTGCTACCTGTAGGTTCCCATCGCAGGATTCACAGCTGAGGAATATCCAAACCTCAGATGACTCGGATGGCTCCCTTTTACCCAGAGATCAAAGAATGCGCATAAGGCTCATTGAATCTATGGCACAGGATGTAGAGCGGTTTGACCCAGATAACTCAGACCGCTGCATCGATGATTACCTCAGAGCGATTAACCTGTGTCTCAGTGATGTACCTGATGCATCCACAAGAGAAAAACTCAGGCTGATCTGGAAGACAACTTCCAAGAGTGTCCGTAACTTCACGACTACCCTTCAGCCTGAGATCAGATACCAGTACTCTGCGCTCTGCAATGCTTTGCGCCAGGAATACTCCACCTACATTGACCCTGCATCTGCCCTTCTTAGTGCTTTCAGTGTCCTGCACCAGAAGCACGAGGCCCCCAAAGATTATTACTGGCGCCTAAGATCTGCATATTTCCAGGGACGTGAGGCTCCAGGATTGGAAGAGAACCAAACTTTTAAGTCCATCTTCATGCACAATCTGCATGGCTGCGTGCGGTCAGATGTCACCCTGCATAGTCGTACACATCAGTTTAGTATGAAAGAGATCAAGAAATTCGCACAGGTGGTTTGGCAGACACGCTTATGTCACGTGACACGTGAGGGCAACAAGAGACCACATCACTGGCAGAATAGAGAACAGAGCCAGGGGGGTGAACGTGGGACTCAACCACAGAGTAGGTTCCAGCCTGGAGAACTGAGAACTACCAGATCCAAACGGAACTCTCGGGATGGCCGTAGCCTGAGACAGAAGGGTCGGTATAACCGGAGTTCCTACGAGCTCCCTAAGGAAGCAAGTTCTGCCAGGGAGTTGGAGCGCATGAAAGAGGTGGCAGGTCAGGGGGCCTCCCTCACTTACAGAGAACCCGATTCTGACTCCACATAGGAGTGGGGTATAGCCTCCATTCTGGAAACACAACAATGTCGCTCTACCGACATGAATGTTTCCTAGTCCCTGTTTTGTGTTTTGACATTGGTAGGGAGACACATAATGTACATGTACATTTACACACCTACATGCCACAAACACCTTCCCACAGGCTTACTCCTGCCCAGGCTAGGAGTTCACAAATCTACACCTGATACTCTTCTCTTTCTCTCCTCCTCTTGTCTGTTTGTTTCATTTGTTTTGTTAAAGAATGCACCTTGAGTAGCAAAGCTTTGCTAATGCCTGGTTATGTTGTATGCCTAGCTTTAGACATAATTAGACAGTCTGCCCAGACTTTGCCTCAGTGTCTGCCCAGACCGAATGCCTCTCAAAATGTATGGACTGTTGCTCACTAACTATTTGAACGTTTGTCTCCTAACACATGGACTGTTGGCCCTATTTGCCCTAAAGACTGTGACCCGCAATCCCATTCTTCAGGACAAAGGGGGGATGTTGGGCCACGCAGGCTTAGGACAGTCAAACCATGGACTTGGGCCTTTAAGATCACCAAGAGGCCCAAAAGGACTCTTTATCCCAGAATTCCCTGCGGTACTTCACACCTACGTGTGACGTAAAGGGGGGACCGGAACCTGAGGGAGACCCCACAGGAAGGCGGCCAGGTGATAAAACTCTGAGACTCCCCTTGTTCTCTCTCTTTCCACGCGCTGACTTAAGTGCTCGGAGACCAAAGCTCACCTCCTGTTTTCTGCAACAATCTTCCTTTGTTTTAAGTTTTGGCGCGCAGGTAATCCGCGGCCGGCAGTGTTCCAAATTCCGAGCTTGGATTGTCCAGTGAACGCATCTCAGTTTCTCGGAGAGCGTTAGGCTATAACAGTTTATCAGAAAGATAACGGTCTTATTCTGTCCTGCACGAAAGGACATAAACGGACATCTTTCCCCTCGACGGAGAACCAACGAAGCCGCTCTTGCCGTAAGGGACCCTCGCCGCCATCAGACGCCTCTACACCAGGACAGACAGAAGATCTGTTTTATCACCGGACTCCTTTTTCCTTCACCGATCGCAGGCAAAGCGATTCACAAGTGAGGCTTAATTAGGTCTGGGCAGAATTAGCTTTAGAGAGTGTTTTTAACAATTGATTGATTGAAGCAGAAACTGTAATTTTTATCTTTGTTGGACCGCTGCGTCCTGAGTTTTACCTGTTTAAAACTCTTGTTGTTCCCATTTCGGACCGCTGCGTCCTATATGTGTTTAGCGTAACAGCGTTATAACCGGGTATTACTCTTCTGATCAGAAAGGCCAGTGTAAGTCGTATTAACTTGAATTCGGCCACTGGTTTGATTCTGTGAATGAAGGGAATTACTCCGAGTTGTGGTGCGGGATTCGGACTGTGATCCGGCCTCTTCAGGCACGCATTTCTCTCCTCCTCTACGCTCCTTTTTATCCTCTTTTCTTCCCCCATTACGCACATAGGCTACACACCCACACACACAGAGATCTATACACTCGCGGCCATCCAGACGCCTCAGAGACACAGATCGTGTAGGGCCGAACTCGGTCTCTTTTAGACATTAAGGCCACATTAGGTCTTTGTTAGGTGTGTGCCATCGTAAGGGCGACCACGTGGGACGAAGCAATCTCCCCCTTTTCTTCTTCCCCCCCTCTCTCTCTTTCTCACACACTCACTCACACACACACACACACACACACACACACACACACACACACACACACACACACACACACACACACACACACACACACACACACACACACACACACACACACACACACACACACACACACACACACACACACACACACACACACACACACACACACACACACACACACACACACACACACACACACACACACACACACACACACACACACACACACACACACACACACACACACACACACACACCTCATTCACAAGGTGTGCTTGATAATGTTTGTTTGCTTAGATTAGTTTATAATAGTTATTTGTTTGATTAAGTTCATTGATTTTGGATTGATGTTGCTTTGTTTAAATAAATTCTGTTATAATTTAAGAGAGCAGTTGTTTGTGATTACTGGTGTATTTGCATTGTGATATAAGCTGGGTGCGAAGGCTTTGTGTACGGATTTCACGCCTTCAATTTATTAAATATAGTTATTAATTATTAATAATATTAGTAATTAAATAACTAATCTGAGACTGATTTGAGTGATATTTTGGTTATATTTCCCTGAGTACAGGGTGGTGCCCCAAAACGAGATTAAACATAGTTTAATGATATTTTATTTATATTATTAATAATTAGAAATAATTATTAAAGAATATAACCAAAGTTGACTTGATACAACCCCAACAACACTAAACATTCATATGAAAATATCATTCAAAGACATCAGAAGATATTCATCATTTAACATCTTAAAAACACTTTTTTAGTCTCTGTGTCTGGATGAAGGATGATATCAGTTTAAAAAAATAATTCACTTTACAGACTATAATGTTATTATACAGGACTCCTCCCCCCTCTTCATCAAGACATCTGATTGGTCAGTGGGCGGAGACTTCCACATGTTGATCTCTTATCTCCAACATAATCCTAACCCATTTACATTACTTTGACTTTACCTAAACCTGACCTAGACTTTACCTTGACTCAACATTCTTCTTGGTGGTGTCTCAGCTGCATCACCCCTCGTGGGGTTTCAGATTTGGGACGGTGAGGGAGAGCAGTGCAGAGGACTACATGAAGAAGAGTTTTCCTGAGATGCACGAGTACATGAGACGATTCAATGAACCGACTACACCTGAAGGCGTCGCCACTCTCAAGTAAGACACACACCCACACACACGCACACACGTTTCCAGGAGACAAACCCATACGTCTGAGCGGCTGCTGAGAACCTGCTCAGGTAAACCAGCAAACAAACTGATGGAAAGGAATTGACAGAGTGGCTCAGTTGCTGTTTTCTACAACATTTCTTGAATCTGAGAACATTTTTTCCAAGTTATCACGACAACACCCAGACATTCCGTAAAGTTGCCAGAGGTGCAAGTTGCAGAAACTGCTTGTGGCAATGGTGAATGGTTCTTCCTGTTTAAAGACAGACTTTTCTGAGCAACCATATGTCTCTGTATGCTGTTGTTGATAGTTGCCGGCTGCTGTAGTTGAGGTGTTAACCATGTTGCTACAGTTGATGTCCACATGCACTATTGCCATACCGTTGGGTGGTGCTAGTTGCTCTGTACATTGTTAATGTAGTTGTTGTCTTTAGTTACTGTAGTTGTTGTCTCTGGTTGCTGTAGTCGTTGTCTTTGGGGTTGCTGTAGTTGTT
>NC_083614.1:35100208-35122708 GCF_963584025.1 Labrus mixtus | reverse complement strand
TAAAATCGGCCTGATTATCTTGTAGTGTGTACCCTGCTTTAGTTGGACCCTGAGTTAGACCCTTAGTTAGACCCTGAGTTAGACCCTGAGTTAGACCCTGAGTTGGACCCTGAGTTGGACCCTGAGTTGGACCCTGAGTTGGACCCTGAGTTAGACCCTGAGTTGGACCCTGAGTTGGACCCTGAGTTAGACCCTGAGTTAGACCCTGAGTTAGACCCTGAGTTGGACTCTGAGTTAGACCCTGAGTTAGACCCTGAGTTGGACCCTGAGTTGGACCCTGAGTTAGACCCTGAGTTAGGACCCTGAGTTGGACCCTGCGTTAGACCCTGAGTTGGACAAATTAGTTGCAGTGACACAAATGATGGCCTCAGGCATTTTGTTTTTGACAAGAGACATTTTTGATTTCTGCAAACTGTACAACATTGATGTGGGTATTATTTCTATTGACCTGGAGAAGGCATTTGATTGTGTCGATCACTCTTTTCTATTTGCCACACTGCAGGCTTTGGGTGTCGGGGCGCACTTGTTGTCCTGGGGGAAGTTGTTGTACAGTGGTGCCTGTTGTGAAGGTGTTCCAGTAAACAGAGGGATCAGCAGTAGCTATGAACAGACACAGAGCTCACTTTGACCCACACTCTGGGAGGGTTGCAGCTTTCTGTTCACTAGCAGAGACCTTAGACCACCTGGTGGTGTCCTGTCCCCGATTGGTTGATGTTTTTAAACTCCTGCAGGAGTGGGTGGGGGGTTTGGGAGAGGTTTTCTCTGTTCCCTCTTAGTCTTTGCCTTTTCTTTAGAGTTCATTTTGGTCCAAACTCTGGTTTTAATTCATTTTATTTTTGCAAGTGCCAAGCTGGCGTTCTGGAAAAAAGTAGGCTGGACCCAGCACACTGTCTGAGGGGTTTGGTGACGGTCTGTCTGAGGGTAGAACACACAATTTAGACTAAGCAACAACTTGGATGCTGTCATGGCAGTGTGGGCGGTTAGGCAGATCCTGTGCTTACTGGGGGAGGGTGGCTCTTTGGTATTGTGTTTTTTGAATGACATTTATTTTGGTTTATTTTCAGTGTTTGTGAAATTAATCACGTATCATTCATTTACTCTGAAAAGGGTATTTTAAGGATTTTTAAATGTTTCATAAAGTCCAGTCATCGTCCTCTTCTTGAGTTTATTTCTAAAGTTTAGAAACTTACAGTTTATTGTGACCTACTCCACCTTCATGTTTCTCTGTTTTTGCTCAGCTGTAACCTGCAGAAGGCTCCGCCCCAGTCAGGCCCCCCCGCCCCTCCAGCCCCTGGAACCTCAGCCCGGTGGAACAACGAGACAAGTAAGGAGGACGCAGTGGAGGCTGCGGTGAAGGACGCCAGGGACTTTAAACGAGTCCAATTCAACCTGGAGTCCCTAAACACCCGCCGCCTGCTCGCACGCATCTCCAAGGGGAGTGGGGCTAAATGTGAGGGGGAGGGGCCAGCCAAGCCACCGGCTGCTCCTAACAGCCGAGTGTGCCAGAACGGTGGACCTGCAGCTTCATTAGCAAGTTTGGTGCTGTCCCTCCCCTCATCGTCTTCCCCCTCTGCATGTCCAAATACCTCTGCCCCACCCTCTATACTTATAGCCCCCCTCCCTGCAATAAAGGCCCCTCCTTCCTCCAATGTGGCCCCGCCAAAGCCTGGCGAGCTGCAGGAGCTGCAGGAGCAGATCGAGCAGATGAGGGAGAAGTTGAGGACTGCTCTGGCAAGGAGGGCAGAGATCCAGACCACTCTTACCAAACCTGTGGTCACAGAGACAAACACTGCCGCTCCTGTTACCACGACAACAACAGAAACAGAAACAAAAACAACAACAACAACATCAGCTCTTCCTAGTGTTGCCGCCGTAACAACAGTGTCTGACCACACAAAGTGTGTGACGACCATGACAGACCCTCCCCACAAAGTCCTGTCCAAAGTCCGGCCCTTTCCCAGAAGATTTGCCAATCAGAGGAGGTGATGATTTCTGTTCACATGAACCACTACACACGGCGGCCATTTTGAACTGCTGACAGGGAGTAGAGATTTAACCCTTCGTTTTCATTAGTTTAGATTTTACCCTTAATTTTTTGAGTGTATTTAGATATTAGTTTGCTTCTTTAACAGTTTTTTCTGATGTAGAAACATTAAAACAGTAAATTGATTTATATCTCTAGCCATTGATTGAATATAAAACATTCTTTAAATATTAATTGCTTCATATAGAATGTTTATAGAAGATTAAATAGTTGTGACAGATAAAATTATCAAAATGGATACAATTATCAGCTCAGATTGCTAAAAATGGCCGCCATGACTCAACAGTTTCATGAGGCGCCGTGGATTCTGGCGCTGCAGAAACTGGACTTCCTGTTAGATAGAAAACTACAGGAGCCTCAGAGGACAAAAAACCTGCAGCTCATGAAAACCAATCACCAGACAAAGCCCAGAAGCCGGTTATCAGATAAACCAGAACCACGATGGCCCTTTTACTCAGACTCTAGACTACTTTCTGAAGCAATAAAATAAAGTTTGTTGTTCGTGCCTCGAATGTTCCGGCACTTCCTGTCGTCGGATTCAGGTTTCTATATTAATAAACAAAAACAAAGGTCACCTTTGCTCAGAGATCAATCAAGTGTTTCAAAGTGGGAACTGGACTGACAATGAAGGGTTCTTTAAGTTCTACTTCGAAACCCAGTCCCTTCACTTCTGTTTAGTTCATCCTCTTATTATGGGATGGTTGTGTACTTTTCTTTTCTATGAAGGAACTTTTGATCATTTGATGTTGACAGTTAAAGAATAAAACGTTAAGTGAAATAATATCTGTACTTTGATTAATAAGAAGTTTTGTTTTTTTGTAAACTCCTTGATTTGACCTTTGAAACCATTGAAGTCATGTAACAGAGAATCACTGAGGAAAGCTGGAGGGCATCTTAAACTAAAGGTCTCTGGAAGATAAGTCAGGGGTCTTTTATCAGGTATTTGTGATGACATTTAAAATGAAGAGACGTTTTACAATTGTATTGAGTGAATGAACTCTGGTGTTTTAATTGATACGCTGGTGATCGGTTCATTATTCTACAGAGGGGGCACAATGTCTCACAGATGAACCGGGATGTACATCTAAAACTCCATTTCCACCAAGCAGTCTGGTTCAGTTCAGTACAGTTTGGTTCAGTACGGTACAGTGAACCGTGATCTAGCTTTTGTTTCCACAGCCTGCCGTACCCTTGATTGGTAAGTGGTAGGTAAGCCGGATGGCGATTGGGCGTCAGCTACAGAATAGAGTGAAATCATTGCAGCCTGACACAGTGTAGCCCTCCAATAAATTCAACAAAGAAGAAGAAGGTGACACAGTAAACAAAGGACAACAATGGAGGACATCCAGCAGAGGTCAGCACCTCTGTGGTCGTCCATGAGGCGGAGCTACAAGCTGGCATTAGTCACAGAAACAAAAACAGCCTTGATATGAATCTCTCCAAATCCACAGGATATTTAAACATGTAGAGATTTGTATTTGTCCTTTATTACCTCTGTCGCACAGAAAGTGACGATTCTGTCGACCAATCAACAGACTGCAGTGTGTCTAGTTCTGCCCTTTAGGGTCAGATCAGTACAGTTGGCACCCCAACAGGGGGTCTTGGCTACAGGGGGTGCCTGAGATATCTGGGGGGCTCTGTCTACTCTGAGGTTGTCAAAATTAGATTTGCAAATATTAAGTAAAACCATGTTTAAAGATTACTGTGACATTGTAGGCATTTTCTGATTTTATCGATGAAAACTTTTCAAAGTTATGTTAATTTTTTGGCTTTGTCACTAAACCCTAAAAAAATATGTCACCAACTCAGCAAACTGTGGAGAAGAGAAACTCTCGAGGACAGAGCAATGAGCAATGAGCACTCTGGAGGAAGGAGCTCAGAGCAGTGACCACATGAGCACTATCGAGCAGAAACCTTAGAGCAGTGACCACATGAGCACCATCGAGGAGAGAGCTTAGAGCAGTAACCACATGAGCACTATCGAGCAGAAACCTTAGAGCAGTGACCACATGAGCACCATCGAGGAGAGAGCTTAGAGCAGTAACCACATGAGCACTATCGAGCAGAAACCTTAGAGCAGTGACCACATGAGCACTATCGAGCAGAAACCTTATAGCAGTCACCACATGAACACTATTGAGGAGAGAACTTAGAGCAGTCACCACATGAACACTATCGAGGAGAGAGCTTAGAGCAGTGACCACATGAACACTATCGAGGAAAGAGCTTAGAGCAGTCACCGCATGAGCACTATTGAGGCGAGAACTCAGAGCAGTGACCACATGAGCACTATCGAGCAGAAACCTTAGAACAGTGACCACATGAGCACTATCAAGCAGAAAGCTTAGAGCAGTGACCACATGAGCACTATCAAGCAGAAAGCTTAGAGCAGTGACCACATCAGCACTATCAAAGGGGAGAGCTCAGAGCAGTCACCACATGAGCACTATCAAGCAGAAACCTTAGAGCAGTGACCACATGAGCACTATTGAGGCGAGAACTTAGAGCAGTGACCATATGAGCACTATTGAGGAGAGAACTTAGAGCAGTCACCACGAGCACTATCGAGGAGAGAGCTTAGAGCAGTCACCACATGAACACTATCGAGGAGAGAGCTTAGAGCAGTGACCACATGAACACTATCGAGGAAAGAGCTTAGAGCAGTCACCGCATGAGCACTATTGAGGCGAGAACTCAGAGCAGTGACCACATGAGCACTATCGAGCAGAAACCTTAGAACAGTGACCACATGAGCACTATCAAGCAGAAAGCTTAGAGCAGTGACCACATGAGCACTATCGAAGGGGAGAGCTCAGAGCAGTCACCACATGAGCACTATTGAGCAGAAAGCTTAGAGCAGTGACCACATGAGCACTATCGAAAGGGAGAGCTCAGAGCAGTGACCACATGAGCACATTTGCCAACAGTTCAAACTGATCTGGCTCTGGACCGTCACAGTTGTGGTCTACAGAGGACTCTGGAGGAGAGAAGTCCTTGACTTCAAACCACATTTCTGTCCCTAAAGTGTCAGACCCGCTTCTCGAGTCTTCGCTCATTGTCAATCAGTTTATGGGTGCGTGTTTGTGTGTGAGGTCAGTTAGTGTGTGTGGTTCTTACCTGAGTTACAGGTGTTTTCTTCTTGATTTTGTATAATGTTGCTTTTAGTAGCATCCTGAATGCAAGGGTACCCCAACCATCCATCCAACTATTTATCAGACCAACCATCCAAACAGACCAACCATACATCCAACTAACAGACCAAACCATCCATCCATCAAAACAGACCAATCATCCATTTAAATATATAGCAGAACAACCATCCAAACAAACCAACCATCCATCCAAACAACAGACCAAACTGTCTAACAGACCAACAATCCATCCAACTGACCAACCATCCATCTACATATATAGATCAACCATCCAAACAACTATCCAACAGACCAACATCCATCAAACTATCTGACACACCATCCAAACAACTATCTAATAGACCGAATTATCAGACAAATCATCCAAAAAGACCAACATCAAACTATCCAACAGACCACCATCCAACCATCCATTCAACAGACCGAACCATCTAACCAACCATCCATCCAACTATCCAACATACCAAACCATCCAACCGTCCATCCAACATACCAAACCATCCATCCATCCATCCAACATACCAAACCATCCAAACAAACCAACCATCCATCCAACAGACCAACATCCATCCAACTAACAGACCAAACCATCCATCTAATTATGCAGGAGATGGATGATCTAACAGACCACCATCCAAACAGACTAAACATCCATCCAAACAGACCAGCCAATCATTCAACCATCCAACAAATGAATTAAAAATAAAATCAGTCCAATGATCAAAGCATTCTGAAAAAAGAAATCAGAATTTATTGAAAACATTTTTAGTCTGTAGTTACTGTCATCGCTTAATTTATCTGCTGTTTAGAAGGATTGTTCACTGATGTTATGGTTTTAAATATCTAAAGCGTTGTGTTTTTACAGAACCTCAACTGTCTCTGTGTTACAAACAGAATGTTTCAATAAAGATGCTTTTATTTTGACAGTGTTGCCTGATCACATGACCTTCACTAGTTTTATACATTTAGCTGATATAACTGGACAGTCGGGTACAGTTGATGAGTAATCTACCATAGGCACAAAGAGAAAAACTACCCCCCCCCCCCCCCCCCCACTAAACTGGTGCTGATGTCACACTCAGGCTCCGCCTCCTTCACAACACACACGTGTCTGTGTGCGTGTGTGAGATGAGGCAGGCTGCGTTCAGGTGAGTCAGGACAGAAGGCCACAGAGGAATAGTTTCCTCTGCTGTTTAACACCAACATTTAAAGAACATCGTCCTCTTGTGGCCAAAATGAGAATTACAACAAACACTTTCATTATTTTCAGAAAAACAGATCAGTGCTGTGTTTAAAGATTACAGTGCCCAATAACCAATCAAACACTCTGTTTACCTTCAGAGAGATGGGACTGAGTCTGTCAATAAAAACATGTTTACCAGAAAATTAAACAATTCTTGAAATCTTTTATTTTATTATCGGCTTGTTTTTTGGCTCTCAGTTTTTCCAAGCAGACCAGCAGCACCTGAACGCATCGTCTGCTTCTCAGTTTCAATCTAATAAATTCATCACAGTGACAGGCCACACCCTCCATCAGGAGACGGAGCCTGAGTGACACAACTGGCGTCATATTGCACATCCAATCAGCTCGCTCGGCTGTCTTCAGAAGTGTCCACAGACGTGCGAGGATTATTGATAAGGCATCGATCCGACAGAAGTCCTGATCAGCTGATCTCTCAGTCCACCAACGCCACTGCCAACGCCAGGCAAACGTCCTGCTCTCCAAGAGTCTCATTCTTCAAAATAAAAGCATGTGAAAAAGAAATCAAAAGTCCAGTTTGTGTTTCAGTCTGTCAGAATCAGGCTGATAAGTAACCGATCAATCATCATATTTAGCAACAGTCTGAAGATCAATCAGTTCCTCGAAGATTACATCAAATTGATCTGTTTCTGATCAGACTGATTGATCGACCCCTCAACTTATCAATTAAACACCTGTATCAATTAAAAATAACGTTTAGAATCAATCAATGACCCGATCAGCTGATCAATGACCCGATCAGCTGATCAATGACCCGATCAGATCATCAAAGACCCGATCAGATGATCCCAGTCCTAATCAGCTGATCACTGATCACAGACCTAATCAGCTGATCACTGATCGATGACCTGATCAAACAGACTGAGGGGTGATGATGTAATCAGGACGGGCTCTGTGGTGCTCTACAGTCTGGTCCTGGACTCGGAGAGGAGGTGCAGTCTGTCTGTGGGGGGGCCTCCTCAGAGGGCCCCGTCACTTCCATGAAGAGCCCCGCAGCCTCCACATGGAGCTGTCTGAGTGGAGGATCAGGACCTCCTCCTGTTGAGGTTTTATTTTCTACTGAAGCCACATTTAGTTCTTCTAAATCTACTCCTGATGCTCCTCCTCCTCCTGATGCTCCTCCCTCTCCTCCTGATGCGCCTCCTGATGCTCCTCCCTCTGCTGATGCTCCTCCCTCTCCTCCTGATGCTCCTCCTCCTCCTGATGCTCCTCCCTCTCCTCCTGATGCTCCTCCTCCTCCTCCTCCTCCTCCTCCTCCTCCTCCTCCTGATGCTTCTCCCTCTCCTCCTACTTCTCCTGACGCTTCTCCCTCTCCTCCTCCCGATGCTCCTCCCATCCAGAACTCAGCAACTACACTAAGCTGTGCGCCTGCTGATACCTGATCTCCCAAGGCTCCTCCTCCTTCTAAGGGGGGGAGGTGCTGGGAGGGGGAGGACAGAGCCTCGGTGATGATAGCAGCGGTCTGAGCGACCCAGTTCAGTTCAGCTCTCACCTCCCCTACTTCTCCTGCTGCAGAAAGGGAGGAGGAGGACGGCTGGGTGTCCGTCTCAGGCCCTTGGGCCAGGCTGCTGGAGGAGCTGGGCTGGGGGATGGGTCCTGGTCCTGGTCCTGGTCTGTGGTTGTTGTTCAGGTTGTCCTGCAGAGCTGTTTGCTGGTTCTGACCCGCCTGTTGGTTCTGAAGCAACATCTCCTGAATCCTGATCTGCTGCAGGATCGCAGGTAGCTCATAGTGATGGAAGAAGTAGATCATGGAATGCTGGGAGGGAGGAGGAAGAGGAGGAAACAGGAGACAAGGAGGAGGGGGAGGAAACAGGAGACGAGGAGGAGGAGGAAACAGGAGACGAGGAGGAGGGGGAGGAAACAGGAGACGAGGAGGAAGAAGAGGAGGAGGAAACAGGAGACGAGGAGGAGGAGGAAACAGGAGACGCGGAGGAGGGGGAGGAAACAGGAGACAAGGAGGAGGGGGAGGAAACAGGAGACGAGGAGGAAGAAGAGGAAACAGGAGACGAGGAGGAAGAAGAGGAGGAGGAAACAGGAGACGAGGAGGAGGGGGAGGAAACAGGAGACAAGGAGGAGGGGGAGGAAACAGGAGACGAGGAGGAAGAAGAGGAAACAGGAGACGAGGAGGAAGAAGAGGAGGAGGAAACAGGAGACGAGGAGGAGGAGGAAACAGGAGACGAGGAGGAGGAGGAAACAGGAGACAAGGAGGAGGGGGAGGAAACAGGAGACGAGGAGGAAGAAGAGGAGGAGGAAACAGGAGACGAGGAGGAGGAGGAAACAGGAGACGAGGAGGAGGGAGAGGAAACAGGAAACGAGGAGGAAGAGGAGGAAACAGGAGACGAGGAGGAGGAGGAAACAGGAGACGAGGAGGAAGAAGAGGAGGAGGAAACAGGAGACGAGGAGGAGGGGGAGGAAACAGGAGATGAGGAGGAGGAAGAGGAGGAAACAGGAGACGAGGAGGAGGAAGAGGAAACAGGAGACGAGGAGGAAGAAGAGGAGGAGGAAACAGGAGACGAGGAGGGGGAGGAAACAGGAGATGAGGAGGAGGAAGAGGAGGAAACAGGAGACGAGGAGGAGGAAGAGGAGGAAACAGGAGACGAGGAGGAGGAAGAGGAGGAAACAGGAGACGAGGAGGAAGAGGAGGAAACAGGAAAAGGAGAAAAAAAAATGTCAGTGATCATCATGTATGGAGGTCAGAGGTCACAATAAACATGATGGTGGACAGTCAGCTGTAACTGTATGCTAACACAACGATGCTAACAGGAAACAGTGTTTGAGCCTCTGTACACACACATTTACACGAACACACACGCTAGTGGAGCTGTCAGTCAAACAAACTTGGCTATACCAATCAATCGGGGACCTGAACACTAACACCGGTGTACACCGGCTGACTCCTCCCCCTGACTGCTGGTTGGCTGCTTCAGGTCCTTCAGAGTTGATAACAAGGTCTGTCCTTGTTTAACATTCAGAGGTCTCACCTGGATGAAGAGCCAGGAGGTGACGAGGGCGAGGCTGCTGTACTGCCCGTTAAAGCGGTAATGATAGGCGTAGAAGGCAAAGTGGTACAGGTAGAAGAACCTGCAACACAAACACACCTGTAACTAATCAAAACTTCACTTTAACAAGTCATTGAAAATGTGCTGATATTCACTACCTGCACAGGTAGACTCACTGATGACATCACAATCATTTTTCATGTTTAATGTTTTAAATGACATTTAAAGTGTGTTATATATTGAAGACGTAAATATCTTCAGTGAGACTCATGAAGTAAACAAACATTTCACTTTAAACTGTTTTTTGTTAAATTAACTCATCTGTCGCTCTCTTCATTTTTTTTTACTGAAATCCTTAACGACAGTTTTTCATGCTGCGCTGTTATTGGTTATAACCAGCCAATGGTGCGAGCCACTGCTGGTCATGTGACTCACCTCAGCCAGTGGCGTTTACTGGTGTTGGTGTGACAGCAGATGGCATCGTACTGATCGGCCAACCAGACAATGAGGATAATGTAAAACGCCGTTGTTGTGTCGTTGAAGAACTCTGACATGATGGCCTCCATGCCTGATGACAGGAAGTGACATCATAGTTCAGCTTGGAGGTTTGTCCAAAAAAAATCCAAACAATCACCTGCTTCAGACTTATCAGACAGACTCCCCTTAAGACCGGGGAGCTGGGACCTGAACTGGACCAGAATCAGTTTGTAGAAAGTGAACTCACCGACAAGTGCAAGAATGACAGTGAGCAGAGGGGCTGCTGGGAAGGCGATGGTCATGTTCATCTCCAACATCTGAAGCAGATCCACTGAGGGAGACAAGATCACAACTTCACAATCACTCACTAATGGTAGAGGCTGCTGAGTAAAGAGTCCATCAGTATTAACTCATCCATTCACACGCTGATGGTAGAGGCTGCTGAGTAAAGAGTCCATCAGTATTAACTCATCCATTCACACGCTGATGGTAGAGGCTGCTGAGTAAAGAGTCCGTCAGTATTAACTCATCCATTCACACGCTGATGGTAGAGGCCGCTGAGTAAAGAGTCCGTCAGTATTAACTCATCCATTCACACACATTCACACGCTGATGGTAGAGGCTGCTGAGTAAAGAGTCCGTCAGTATTAACTCATCCACTCATACACATTCACACGCTGATGGTAGAGGCTGCTGAGTAAAGAGTCCGTCAGTATTAACTCATCCATTCACACACATTCACACGCTGATGGTAGAGGCTGCTGAGTAAAGAGTCCGTCAGTATTAACTCATCCATTCACACGCTGATGGTAGAGGCTGCTGAGTAAAGAGTCCGTCAGTATTAACTCATCCATTCATACACATTCACACACTGATGGTAGAGGCCGCTGAGTAAAGAGTCCGTCAGTATTAACTCATCCATTCATACACATTCACACCCTGATGGTAGAGGCTGCTGAGTAAAGAGTCCGTCAGTATTAACTCATCCATTCATACACATTCACACGCTGATGGTAGAGGCTGCTGTGTAAAGAGTCCATCAGTATTAACTCATCCATTCATACACATTCACACGCTGATGGTAGAGGCTGCTGAGTAAAGAGTCCGTCAGTATTAACTTATCCAGTCATACACATTCACACACTGATGGTAGAGGTCGCTGACTAAAGAGTCCATCAGTATTAACTTATCCATTCATACACATTCACACACTGATGGTAGAGGCCGCTGACTAAAGAGTCCATCAGTAGTGATTCTGGTGTAGTCTGCTTAAGGGCGCGGTCACACTGGCCATCCGTACCGTGCCGTACTCAAGCACGATCCATGAAACTCTGGATTTCTCCATAATGAAGGCTGTCAGCGCTGTGTACCTGCGTGCTTGTGCTCGTGCACGTGCATGAAGCGTACCGTGCCGAAGCACACCTCTCTGAAGTGTGCCAAAGCCAAGGAAGTGTACCGTGCCTGAGCATTGCACGGAGCGCTCACACTGGCCAACCGAACTGGACTTTAGGGTTGAAGTGTGACCGCGCCCTAAGTCTGGCCTTGCTTGGCCCGGTTTAGTCTGATTCTTTGTGGTCTGGTCTTGTTTTATCTGGATAGGTGGTGATGTTTCAAACTGACCAATGAAGACAAAGATCTGGTGGTGAGAGTATCTGAGCAGCATGGACACAGAGAGAGTCTGAAAAATACAAAGCAGACACAGGATCAGTGAATGTATCACCACATCTTTAATCCTGTCCTGTCATTAGATACTAATTCATCTGTTTCCTTAGACTCATCAAATGATAAAAATGTGTTTTTTTCAGGCGGCGTCAGATGTGAATGTGTCACTTACAAAGATGACCATGATGACGAAGGCTGCCAGGTACGAGGTTCTGGCCATCCACATGCTAACGAAGCGGTAATGTTCTCCAGAGACCACGTTCCTCAGGAACCCTAGAGAGAACCACAGTGACATCATCAACCTGCTGACCCACAGGTAGAACATTCCTGCCTGTTAGACCTGGGTTTGAGGGGACTATCGGGGAAATGTGTATTCTGTTCCACACACCAGGGTCAGTCCTCAAGGGGCGGGGCTTAGACAAACTGCGGTACCTTTGTTCTCTTCATTCTCCGCGAGCGCCTTCACACTCGACATCAGGATGTCGTCGTATCCCAGAAACTCGTCTAACAGGAAGCGACTGAAACCATCCCCGAAACACTCGTCCTTCATCGGGTCTGAACACAAAGTTATATGATGTAAAGAGGGACGCAGGTGTGATAAACACAGGTGTGACGCAGACAGGTGTGATAAACACAGGTGTGAGGCAGACAGGTGTGATAAACACAGGTGTGAGGCAGACAGGTGTGAGGCAGACAGGTGTGATGGTGACACGTGTGATAGTGTCAGGTGCGATAGTGACAGCTGAATGTTGACAGGTGTGATAGTGACTGCTGAATGGTGACAGGTGTGAGGCAGACAGGTGTGATAGTGACAGGTGTGATAGTGACTGCTGAATGGTGACAGGTGTGAGGCAGACAGGTGTGATGGTGACACGTGTGATAGTGTCAGGTATGATAGTGACAGGTGTGATAGTGACAGCTGAATGTTGACAGGTGTGATAGTGACTGCTGAATGGTGACAGGTGTGATAGTGACTGCTGAATGGTGACAGGTGTGAGGCAGACAGGTGTGATAGTGACAGCTGAATGGTGACAGGTATGATGGTGACAGGTGTGATAGTGACAGCTGAATGGTGACAGGTGTGATAGTGACAGGTGTGATAGTGACTGCTGAATGGTGACAGGTATGATGGTGACAGGTGTGATAGTGACAGCTGAATGGTGACAGGTGTGATAGTGACTGCTGAATGGTGACAGGTGTGAGGCAGACAGGTGTGATGGTGACAGGTGTGATAGTGACAGCTGAATGGTGACAGGTGTGATAGTGACTGCTGAATGGTGACAGGTGTGAGGCAGACAGGTGTGATGGTGACAGGTGTGATGGTGACAGCTGAATGGTGACAGGTGTGATAGTGACTGCTGAATGGTGACAGGTGTGATGGTGACAGGTGCGATAGTGACAGGTGAATGGTGACAGGTGTGATAGTGACAGCTGAATGTTGACAGGTGTGATAGTGACAGGTGAATGGTGACAGGTGTGATAGTGACTGCTGAATGGTGACAGGTGTGAGGCAGACAGGTGTGATGGTGACAGGTGTGATAGTGACAGCTGAATGGTGACAGGTGTGATAGTGACTGCTGAATGGTGACAGGTGTGAGGCAGACAGGTGTGATGGTGACAGGTGTGATAGTGACTGCTGAATGGTGACAGGTGTGAGGCAGACAGGTGTGATGGTGACAGGTGTGATAGTGACAGCTGAATGGTGACAGGTGTGAGAGTGACTGCTGAATGGTGACAGGTGTGAGAGTGACTGCTGAATGGTGACAGGTGTGATAGTGACTGCTGAATGGTGACAGGTGTAAGGCAGACAGGTGTCTTACCCAGAGTGACGACCATGACGGGGATGTTGAGTCTCTGTCTGGTGCTCTGAGAGAGTCGCAAGAAGCCGTACTCCAAGGAATACTCCACCATATACTCCTCCTGAGGCCACACTGAGAGAGACAGACAGGTTAATACAGAGAGATAGACAGGTTAATACAGAGAGATAGACATATACAGAGAGACAGACAGGTTCACAGAGAGACAGACAGGTTCATACAGAGAGACAGACAGGTTCATATACAGAGAGACAGACAGGTTTGTAGAGAGACAGACAGGTTCATACACAGAGAGACAGACAGGTTCATATACAAAGAGACAGACAGGTTCGTAGAGAGACAGACAGGTTCATACACAGAGAGACAGACAGGTTCGTAGAGAGACCGACAGGTTCATACACAGAGAGACAGACAGGTTTGTAGAGATAAAGGTTCATACACAGAGAGACAGACAGGTTCATATACAGAGAGACAGACAGGTTTGTAGAGAAACAGACAGGTTCATATACAGAGACAGACAGGTTCATACACAGAGAGACAGACAGGCTCGTAGAGAGACAGACAGGTTCATACTCAGAGAGACAGACAGGTTCATATACAGAGAGACAGACAGGTTCATACACAGAGAGACAGACAGGTTTATAGAGAGACAGACAGGTTCATATACAGAGAGACAGACAGGTTCATAGAGAGACAGACAGGTTCATAGAGAGACAGACAGGTTCGTAGAGAGACAGACAGGTTCATACATAGAGAGACAGACAGGTTCATATACAGAGAGACAGACAGGTTCATACATAGAGAGACAGACAGGTTCATACATAGAGAGACAGACAGGTTCATAGAGAGACAGACAGGTTCATATACAGAGAGACAGACAGGTTCGTAGAGAGACAGACAGGTTCATATACAGAGAGACAGACAGGTTCATACATAGAGAGACAGACAGGTTCATACACAGAGAGACAGACAGGTTCATATACAGAGAGACAGACAGGTTCATATACAGAGAGACAGACAGGTTCATATACAGAGAGACAGACAGGTTCATATACAGAGAGACAGACAGGTTCATACACAGAGAGATAAGGAGAGGATGACATCTTCCTGGGAGCTCTCTTAGGCTCCTCGAGATCGTTGGTTGACGGCTTGCCAGAACAACCTTTTTTGTAACATGACAATGAGTAAGGTCTTTTACCTGCTTTTTGTAAAGATAACACTTATGAGTTGACGCTATACAAATAAAAATTGATTGATTGATTGATTTGTGGTTCAACAACAATAACTGAGGCTAACGTTAGCAGGATACCTGTCACAAAGCCACACTCTGCTGACACCTGCTGGTTTAATAGAGTACTGCAGCTGATTAACAAAATAAAAATACCAACAATAAAAATAAAATAATATTAAATAATAATTATTACTACTTAATTGGCAGGGTTGGTAGAGGACACTAAACCATAACAGTTACCGCAGGTGCTTCCTTCCAGGTAGAGGAGGAGGAGGAGAAGAAGAAGGAAGAGGATAAGAGTAAACAAGGAGGGGGAAGAGGAGTAGAGGAGAAGAGTAAACAAGGAGGGGGAGGAGTAGAGGAGAAGAGTAAACAAGGAGGGGGAATAGAAGGAGGAGTAGAGGAGAAGAGTAAACAAGGAGGGAGAAGAGGAGAAGAGGAGAAGAGCAAACAAGGAGGGGGAATAGAAGGAGGAGTAGAGGAGAAGAGTAAACAAGGAGGGGGAATAGAAGGAGGAGTAGAGGAGAAGAGTAAACAAGGAGGGAGAAGAGGAGTAGAGGAGAAGAGCAAACAAGGAGGGGGAATAGAAGGAGGAGTAGAGGAGAAGAGTAAACAAGGAGGGGGAATAGAAGGAGGAGTAGAGGAGAAGAGTAAACAAGGAGGGAGAAGAGGAGAAGAGGAGAAGAGCAAACAAGGAGGGAGAAGAGGAGAAGAGCAAACAAGGAGGGAGAAGAGGAGTAGAGGAGAAGAGTAAACAAGGAGGGGGAGGAGTAGAGGAGAAGAGTAAACAAGGAGGGGGAATAGAAGGAGGAGGAGGAGTAGAAGAAGAAAAAGAAAGCAGAGTAGAGGAGAAGAAGGAGAAGGAAGAGGAGGAGGAGGGTTTACCTGCTCTGGTCATCATCTCCAGCTCAGACACTGAGTCCTTCAGCGGCTGCATACCTTTAGTGGTCTGGCTGAAGGAGACGTCCTGGCTGTCGTTCATTCCTCCTCCCGCTGCTCCTCCTCCTCCTCCCCCGACACCTCCTCCAATCAGAGATGGCTTCAGACGAGGCTCGATGTCCAGCTCAAACTTAAAAAGAAGTACAAATAGATCACAGATCTGCAACTGAGTCACACCTGGTCACACCTGATAACTTCTAATAACACCTGGTCACACCTGATAACTACTAACGACACCTGGTCACACCTGATAACTACTAACGACACCTGGTCACACCTGATAACTTCTAATGACACCTGGTCACACCTGATAACTACTAATGATACCTGGTCACACCTGATACTCTACTAACGACACCTGGTCACACCTGATAACTACTAACGACACCTGGTCACACCTGATAACTTCTAATGACACCTGGTCACACCTGATAACTACTAACGACACCTGGTCACACCTGATAACTACTAACGACACCTGGTCACACCTGATAACTACTAACGACACCTGGTCACACCTGATAACTACTAATGACACCTGGTCACACCTGATAACTTTTAACGACACCTGGTCACACCTGATAACTTCTAATGACACCTGGTCACACCTGATAACTTCTAAGGACACCTGGTCACACCTGATAACTTCTAATGATACCTGGTCACACCTGATAACTACTAACGACACCTGGTCACACCTGATAACTTCTAATGACACCTGGTCACACCTGATAACTACTAACGACACCTGGTCACACCTGATAACTACTAACGACACCTGGTCACACCTGATAACTACTAACGACACCTGGTCACACCTGATAACTACTAATGACACCTGGTCACACCTGATAACTTTTAACGACACCTGGTCACACCTGATAACTTCTAATGACACCTGGTCACACCTGATAACTACTAATGATACCTGGTCACACCTGATAACTACTAACGACACCTGGTCACACCTGATAACTTCTAATGACACCTGGTCACACCTGATAACTTCTAATGACACCTGGTCACACCTGATAACTACTAATGATACCTGGTCACACCTGATTAAGTTTCGATTCTGGGAGTGAGTTCCCACCCACTGATCTGTGATTGGTCTTTAGCTTCAGTGGTCGAAAAATTATGAGGAACTAGCGTTGTAGCTTCACCCCGCTAACCGCAACAGCTTCCAGTGACACAAAAATCGTCATTTTGCGTCACTGGAAGCTCCTTTTCAGACTTAGAAATACAAAGATTTCCCGTCTCAGGGGAAAATGAGGGCGGGATGCACGACCATTCAAAAATACTACCAGGTTTCTAATGATACAGAGCTTAATGCAAATGGGTGTAAAGTATCCCTTTAATGTGCTAACAGCTGCCCACCCCTATGCTGCCACCTGGTGTCTGTGGAGAGAATTGAAACTGTGAGCTCTCTGCTCACCTGTACTGAGCTGTTGTCGAACATCTCAACAGTCATCTCCTCCTCTTCCTCTTCTTCCTCCTGCAGTGCTGCCAGGCTGAGCCCTGCCACTACCCCCCCTCCTCCTCCCCCCTCCTCGGCATCCAGCTCCTCCTGGAGGCCGGAGGAGTCGTAGTACTGCAGGAAGACGGAGGCTCTGCTGGAGTTCCTCTGGATCTCCACACGCAGGATGCCATCACGAGGCCAGCGCTCCCTCACTGCCTCCAGGCAGTTGATGGGCGAGCGAGAGAAGGCGATGTGGATGTAGGCGAGGATGAAGAGGACGAAGAGCGCCTGAACATGAGAGAGCATGACATGAGGTTGATAAGTCAGTTCTTTCTCTGTATTATGATAGAAATCAGCTGATGTGCTGACTGAGGGTGATTCAGCAGTCTGTATTGTCAATGGTTATTTTATTTTCGTCCAACAATTGTTATAAATGGTCCGTCTATACCAGTGGTTCTCAAACAGTTTCTGCCCCCCCCCAATAGGACAGTGTTCTCTGCACCTGCTCTGTAAGCTAAGAGAAAACATTTCCTGTTGTTTTCCATAAAAAATACAAATGTAAGTACAGATGTATTATTGTTGCCTCATCCGTCTTTGTTGCTTCACTCAGTGTTGCTGAGAAAAGCTCTGAGGTGTGACTGATGTTAATCTGATGGATCAACACAAACCAGATTCCATTTACATTCCTGCAGATTAGAAACACAGACGGAACGTAAAGAACCCTAACCCTGGTGTTGTTGTTTTCCAGACAGACGTTAGTTTTTGCTGAATGCATAAACATTTTAACCAGGGTCCTGTTCTGAGCATGCTCTGCAGACACAGTCACCACCACAATGTATGAAGGTAGCTTTACTGTAATAATCAGATTCTATAATCAGAGTCTATGATCAGAGTCTATGATCAGAGTCTATGATCAGAGTCTATGATCAGAGTCTATGATCATAGTCTATACTCAGAGTCTATACTCAGAGTCTATAATCAGAGTCTATAATCAGAGTCTATGATCAGAGTCTATAATCAGAGTCTATGATCAGATTCTATGATCTGAGTCTATACTCAGAGTCTATACTCAGAGTCTATACTCAGAGTCTATGATCAGAGTCTATACTCAGAGTCTATGATCAGAGTCTATAATCAGAGTCTATGATCAGATTCTATAATCAGATTCTATAATCAGAGTCTATAATCAGATTCTATAATCAGTCTATACTCAGAGTCTATACTCAGAGTCTATGATCAGATTCTATAATCAGAGTCTATGATCAGATTATATACTCAGAGTCTATAATCAGATTCTATAATCAGAGTCTATGATCATAGTCTATACTCAGAGTCTATGATCAGAGTCTATAATCAGATTCTATGATCAGAGTCTATGATCAGAGTCTATGATCATAGTCTATACTCAGAGTCTATACTCAGAGTCTATAATCAGAGTCTATAATCAGAGTCTATGATCAGAGTCTATAATCAGTCTATGATCAGATTCTATAATCAGAGTCTATAATCAGATTCTATAATCAGTCTATACTCAGAGTCTATACTCAGAGTCTATGATCAGATTCTATAATCAGAGTCTATAATCAGATTCTATACTCAGTCTATACTCAGAGTCTATACTCAGATTCTATGATCTGAGTCTATACTCAGAGTCTATACTCAGAGTCTATACTCAGAGTCTATGATCAGAGTCTATGATCAGAGTCTATACTCAGGGTCTATACTCAGAGTCTATGATCAGAGTCTATACTCAGAGTCTATGATCAGAGTCTATAATCAGAGTCTATAATCAGAGTCTATGATCAGATTCTATAATCAGAGTCTATAATCAGAGTCTATGATCAGATTATATAATCAGAGTCTATGATCAGATTATATACTCAGAGTCTATAATCAGAGTCTATGATCAGATTATATACTCAGATTCTATAATCAGAGTCTATGATCAGATTCTATAATCAGAGTCTATAATCAGAGTCTATGATCAGATTATATAATCAGAGTCTATGATCAGATTATATACTCAGAGTCTATAATCAGAGTCTATGATCAGATTATATACTCAGATTCTATAATCAGAGTCTATGATCAGATTATATACTCAGAGTCTATAATCAGAGTCTATAATCAGAGTCTATGATCAGATTCTATGATCAGAGTCTATAATCAGAGTCTATAATCAGATTCTATAATCAGTCTATACTCAGAGTCTATAATCAGAGTCTATGATCAGAGTCTATAATCAGAGTCTATGATCAGAGTCTATACTCAGAGTCTACAGTGGGTACGGAAAGTATTCAGACCCCTTTACATTTTTCACTCTTTGTTTCATTTCAGCCATTTGCTAAAATCAAAAAAGTTCATTTTATTTCTCATTAATGTACACTCAGCACCCCATCTTGACAGAAAAAAAACAGAAATGTAGAAATTTTTGCAAATTTATTAAAAAAGAAAAACTGAAATATCACATGGTCATAAGTATTCAGACCCTTTGCTGTGACACTCATATTTAACTCACATGCTGTCCATTTCTTCTGATCCTCCTTGAGATGGTTCTGCTCCTTCATTGGAGTCCAGCTGTGTTTAATTAAACTGACTGGACTTGATTAGGAAAGGCACACACCTGTCTATATAAGACCTTACAGCTCACAGTGCATGTCAGAGCAAATGAGAATCATGAGGTCGAAGGAACTGCCCAAGGAGCTCAGAGACAGAATTGTGGCAAGGCACAGATCTGGCCAAGGTTACAAAAGAATTTCTGCAGCACTCAAGGTTCCTAAGAGCACAGTGGCCTCCATAATCCTTAAATGGAAGAAGTTTGGGACGACCAGAACTCTTCCTAGACCTGGCCGTCCAGCCAAACTGAGCAATCGTGGGAGAAGAGCCTTGGTGAGAGAGGTAAAGAAAAACCCAAAGATCACTGTGGCTGAGCTCCAGAGATGCAGTAGGGAGATGGGAGAAAGTTCCACAAAGTCAACTATCACTGCAGCCCTCCACCAGTCCGGGCTTTATGGCAGAGTGGCCCGACGGAAGCCTCTCCTCAGTGCAAGACATATGAAAGCCCGCATAGAGTTTGCCAAAAAACACATGAAGGACTCCCAGACTATGAGAAAGAAGATTCTCTGGTCTGATGAGACCAAGATTGAACTTTTTGGCTGTAATTCTAAGTGGTATGTGTGGAGAAAACCAGGCACTGCTCATCACCTGCCCAATACAATCCCAACAGTGAAACATGGTGGTGGCAGCATCATGCTATGGGGGTGTTTTTCAGCTGCAGGGACAGGACGACTGGTTGCAATTGAAGGAAAGATGAATGCGGCCAAGTACAGAGATATCCTGGAAGAAAACCTCTTCCAGAGTGCTCAGGACCTCAGACTGGGCCGAAGGTTCACCTTCCAACAAGACAATGACCCTAAGCACACAGCTAAAATAACAAAGGAGTGGCTTCGGAACAACTCTGTGACCATTCTTGACTGGCCCAGCCAGAGCCCTGACCTAAACCCAATTGAGCATCTCTGGAGAGACCTGAAAATGGCTGTCCACCAACGTTCATCATCCAACCTGACAGAACTGGAGAGGATCTGCAAGGAAGAATGGCAGAGGATCCCCAAATCCAGGTGTGAAAAACTTGTTGCATCATTCCCAAGAAGACTCATGGCTGTACTAGCTCAAAAGGGTGCTTCTACTCAATACTGAGCAAAGGGTCTGAATACTTATGACCATGTGATATTTCAGTTTTTCTTTTTTAATAAATTTGCAAAAATTTCTACATTTCTGTTTTTTTTCTGTCAAGATGGGGTGCTGAGTGTACATTAATGAGAAATAAAATGAACTTTTTTGATTTTAGCAAATGGCTGCAATGAAACAAAGAGTGAAAAATGTAAAGGGGTCTGAATACTTTCCGTACCCACTGTATACTCAGAGTCTATAATCAGAGTCTATAATCAGAGTCTATACTCAGTCTATACTCAGAGTCTATGATCAGAGTCTATAATCAGAGTCTATAATCAGAGTCTATGATCAGAGTCTATAATCAGAGTCTATAATCAGAGTCTATGATCAGAGTCTATACTCAGAGTCTATGATCAGAGTCTATAATCAGAGTCTATAATCAGAGTCTATAATCAGAATCTATACTCAGAGTCCATGATCAGATTCTATGTGTAGAATTAAAAAATATGAAGTCAGGCTGTGCAATATGTCGCATTGAAGGCAGCGAGCAGCGTTGAACTGCTAGTCTAACAACGATGATTTTAAATACGTAAAATAAATCTTTTTTTTTTCACTCAACCAAAACAGTAGAATCTCGTTTATTCTGGCAGGATAGTCATGGAACATATATGAAGGCTCTACGTCACGCCCGAGCTGCCTACTACTCCTCTCTAATTGAGGAAAACAAAAGCAATCCTAGATACCTTTTCAGCACTGTAGCCAGGCTGACAGAGAGTCATGGCTCCATTAAGCCTTGTATTCCTCTAGCCCTCAGCAGTAATGATTTCCTGTGCTTTTTCAACAACAAAATTCTAGACATCAGAGACAAAATTGGTAACCTCCTGCCCTTACCTGGTGCAGAGACGTCTGATACGGCAGAGACAGTTCCAGGACCAGATATTAGTCTAGACTGTTTTTCTCCAATCGACCTTTCAGAGCTAAATTCAATTATTTCTGCGTCGAAACCGTCAACCTGTCTTTTAGACCCAATCCCAACCAAGCTGTTTAAGGAAGTCTTTCCCTTAGTTAGCAACTCTATATTAGATATGATCAATTTGTCTTTACTGGCAGGCTATGTACCACAGGCATTTAAAGTAGCGGTAATCAAACCTCTACTTAAAAAACCTACTCTAGATTCAGGAACTCTGGCTAACTACAGGCCTATATCCAACCTTCCTTTTTTCTCAAAGATCCTGGAGAAGGTGGTAGCTAAACAGCTGTGTGACTTTCTCCATGACAACAGTTTATTTGAGGAGTTTCAGTCAGGATTTACAGTCCACCATAGCACTGAGACTGCACTAGTTAGAGTTACAAACGATCTACTTCTAGCCTCAGACAGGGGACTTCTGTCTGTGCTCGTCTTGTTAGATCTTAGTGCTGCTTTTGACACCATTGACCATCAGATCCTATTATACAGACTAGAACATTTACTTGGAATTACAGGGACTGCTTTAAGTTGGTTTGAATCCTACTTATCAGACCGATCTCAGTTTGTACATGTTAATGATGAGTCCTCTATGCACACCAAAGTTAACCATGGAGTGCCACAAGGTTCAGTGCTTGGACCAATTCTTTTTACATTATATATGCTTCCTCTGGGAAATATTATGAGGAAACACTCCATACAGTTTCATTGTTATGCAGATGATACTCAGCTTTATGTATCAATGAAGCCCGATGGCACCAGTCAGTTATGTAAGCTAGAAACGTGCCTTAAGGACGTTAGGACCTGGATGACCAGAAATGTT
>NC_083614.1:35075208-35095208 GCF_963584025.1 Labrus mixtus | reverse complement strand
CTACCTCATTAGCATACGGACACAGAAATGTATAAATAAATAAATGTATAAATAAATAAATGTGGAAATAAAAATGTATGAATAAATAAATATGTAAATAAAAATGTAGAAATAAATAAATGTGGAAAGTTTTTATTTATTTATTCACGCATTTATTTATTCATTCTTTTATTTATTTATTCCAGTATTTATTGATACATTTATTTATTTATACTTCTGTCAGATCTCGTCCGCCATAGATGCCAA
Organism: Labrus mixtus; assembly: GCF_963584025.1. NCBI lineage: Eukaryota > Metazoa > Chordata > Actinopteri > Labriformes > Labridae > Labrus > Labrus mixtus. The sequence continues at coordinate 35,094,962 of NC_083614.1, read as the reverse complement.
CAGAAACAGGCAAAGATAAACTGAGAACGGTTGCAGGATGAATGTAAAGATGATCTGCCTTAGCTGTATTTATATTGTGTTGCTGTTTACTTTTATACATATTTATTTTAGTATACTCTATGTTTATGTACGCATATTGTCTACTGGGGAATGCAAAATTGATTCCTACATAAAATTTCCAAAAGTGAAGAATCCAGGGCAGTAGGTGCCAAATAATGGGGGGTATGAATGTGTATGTGGGTATGAGTGGGATGTGCTTCGCTTGTGTGCTGGTGTATGCGTACATATTTTATATATCGTTGTATAATATGCAATGACAGTAAAGATCTATCTATCTAGTTTGTTTTCAATAATTAAAAATTGCAGAAAGCTCCTGACCAACTTTCAAATTGCACAAAAACATTGGCAACATTTCGGTACAAAAACGTTACAATTGTTTTTATGCTTTTTTTTGACAGTGTGCAGGAATTTTCTTTCCGTTTTTGGTAGGTTCATTCCTTCCACGGCATCTTATCGATCACTAAATGGTTTAAACACGTGGTATCAAAAAATATCAAAGTTTCGTACATTTCTGATGTTTTACGGAGGCACCTGAAAGACAGGACTCAGGGTTGTATACATTCAGGAGAACGCTGTGCCGCAGCGCCGTATCAGAAACACACAAACTTCAGTGTAAACAGATGATACACAAACTGAACAGCCCGTCCAAACACACAACAACAACAACAACAACAACAACAACAACAACAACAACAACGACGACGAAGAGACTTTTAACACACATTTACTGTCTGATGGGACATTTTTACAGTCTCCTGTGATGTTTTACAGACAGGCACCTTAAGGACAGCTCTGTGCTCTGTTGGGTCCTTACACTTTGTTTGACTGAATGTACGAGCACGGGTTTGTTTCTTTCACGAGTGATGTGAAATATAACTTAATATAACTTAAACAGACTCCATTCATTCATTTCAGTTCTCCGTTTAAAAGCTAAACTTTGAGTTAAGTCAAGAAAGGTAAAATTTTAATTTTATCTGAGTAACTGGAGCGGGAAACAAAGTCAGGTAAGCTAACGTTAGCAACTTAGTGACGTCTGTTTTTAAAGAACCAATCAGATGATAAAGTTACTTTATGATCATTAATGAAACATGCAGCAGTATGTCCTCCTTCTAACTTTAGATTCTGCTCTTGAATGCTCTGGATTTGTTTGGACCAGAGAAGGTAGGAGCTTTTAAGACCCCCCCACGGCCGTTTTGGACACCCCTCGGTTTACCAGATATGAGAGCAGTTATCAGGTCAACAGGTGTTGCAGCGATGGAAGCGGTCAAGAGAAGTGGTTCAGATAGAAGTGATTGTACCCGACCTAAAAAGCCTCTGCATGTTTCTAATAAGCTCCACGAGCAGAAACGTGCTCAAACTAGGATCAATATTGGAGATGCTTTTGAAAAATGGAGAGAGGTTAGAACACAGAAAGGTTTACAGACCCATGCAGAGCTGGATAAACACTGAAGCTTCAGAGTCCACCACATGGTGACCTGTGTGAGCATGGACTCTAGAGAGGAGGAGGAGGAGGAGGGGGGGAGACAGCTCTATATGATGTTTAGAATTTAGACTGCAGAACACATTTTAAACACTAGGGGTCAGAGTTACATACTGCTCCTTTAATCAGTTCTGTGTGTGATTTACAAACAAAAATAAACTCACCCTCTCACCACAGCCCAGGACCCCTCTCATCACAGGACCCCTCTCACCACAGGACCCCTCTCACCCTCTCACCACAGGACCCCTCTCACCCTCTCACCACAGGAACCCTCTCACCCTCTCACCACAGGATCCCTCTCACCCTCTCATCACAGGACCCCTCTCACCACAGGACCCCTCTCACCACAGGATCCCTCTCATCACAGGACCCCTCTCACCACAGGACCCCTCTCACCACAGGATCCCTCTCATCACAGGACCCCTCTCACCCTCTCATCACAGCCCATGTTTGTATTACTGCACAGATCAACCTGCAGAAAAGAACATCTTCATTTAAGAGTTTTTTAAACGGAGATCAGATTGTAAATATATTCTTCCTTTTTTTACTTCAGCAGTAGAAAGATCTCCTCTCTCCTCCTCTCACCCTTAAAGGTCTCATATCCTCCTCCTCTTCTTCAGTGTAAATAAGTCTCAGAGCTCCTCTTCAACATGTGTGTGAAGATTCTTGTTCTAAATCCACTCTGATCCTGTATTTGATCATGTCTATAAACCCCTCTATTTCAGCCCTGCTCAGAACAGGCTGTTTCTGTGTCTGTACCTTTAAATATGTAAATGAGCTGTGTCTGACCACGGCCCCTCTCTGGAAGGGCTTGGGTGTACTCGGTCTTTCTCTCTCCATGTCCTATTGTTTACAGTGAGAAGGCAGACTCAGAGGACAGAACAAACACCTAGCTGTGGGAGTGTCACCCACCTGGGGGAGGGGCTACTGCCCTTTGTGATGTCATGAAGGCAGACTCAGAGGGCAGAACAAACACCTAGCTGTGGGAGGAGTCACCCATCTGGGGGAGGGGCTACTGCCCTTTGTGCATCTTTCTGTTTTGTTCACTCCTAGTGTGCAGTAACATGCTGTATTAATCCATGTACCTCCTTCACCTGTGTGTTCTCAGGTGAGTCTCCACCTGACCTGCATCATGGAGCTGGCCTACGTGTGTGAGTGGGAGAAACGTCCCAAGAGCACTCACTGTCCCTCCATCCCCCTCGTCTGCTCCTGGTCCTGCAGGAACCTGGTGGCCTTTACCACGGACCTGAAGAACGAGGACGACGACAAAGGTTCTCTCACACACACACACACACACACACACACACACACACACACTGAGTCGTCTGCTTTCTCTGCTGCGAGAACTGGACCAACCTTTTAGAATCTGTGATGTTCAGTTTGTTTTTGCGGTCTACAGGTGATATGAGCTTAAACCTGTGTGTGTGTGTGTGTGTGTGTGTGTGTGTGTGTGTGTGTGTTATAGATGTTAGTCACATGATCCACATCATTGACACTGAACACCCCTGGGACGTTTACTCTATCAGCTCTGGACACACGGAGGTCATTTCCTGTCTGGAGTGGGACCAATCAGGTAGGTTAAGTATTTTTATTTTTTTTTGTCCTTGAGAAAGATATGAGACTTTAATTGGTGTGTGTGTGTGTGTGTGTGTGTAGGCTCTCGGTTGTTGTCTGCAGATGGAGACGGTCAGATTAAATGCTGGTCTATGTCGGATCACCTGGTTAACAGCTGGGAGAGCATCCTCTCATCGTCTTTGGACGGAGATCCGATCGTGGCTCTGAGCTGGTTACACAACGGGGTGAAGCTGGCCCTGCATGTGGAGATGGTAACACACACACACACACACACACATGAATATTTAAGGTCATGAGCCTGTCAGACGGTGAACAGGTGAAAACTGTTCCGCTGTTCTCTCTTGGTTCAGTCGGGTTCTACAAACTTCGGGGAAAAGTTTTCCCGGGTGAAGTTCTCGCCGTCGCTGACTCTGTTTGGGGGGAAGCCGATGGAGGGCTGGATGGCGGTGACGGTGAGCGGGCTGGTCACGGTGTCACTGCTTAAACCAGGCGGCGCTCTATTAACAGCAAGCGAGAGTCTGTGCCGACTGAGAGGCCGCGTGGCTTTAGCCGACATCGCCTTTACCGGGGGAGGGAACATTGTGGTGGCGGCCACAGACGGCAGCAGCTCCTCGCCCGTCCAGTTCTACAAGGTGAGAACCAGAACCCCACATGACTATCCCTCCGAGCTTCGGTTCTTCCTGCTCACCTGGTCTGTGTTCTCAGGTGGTTGTCAGTGTGGTCAGCGAGAAGTGTCGCATCGACACCGAACTATTACCGTCCCTGTTCCTGCGCTGCACCACCGACCCGCTGAGGAGGGAGAAGTACCCCGCCGTCACCCACCTCAAGTTCCTCACACGGGAGAACTCTGAACAGGTAACCAGGAGAACGTTTAGAACCAGGGAGAACTCTGAACAGGTAACCAGGAGAACCTTTAGAACCAGGGAGAACTCTAAACAGGTAACCAGTAAGACCTTTAGAACCAGAGAAAACTCTGAACAGTTAACCAGGAGAACCTTTAGAACCAGAGAGAACTCTGAACAGTAACCAGGAAATCTTTAGAACCAGAGAGAACTCTGAACAGGTAACCAGTAGAACCTTTAGAACCAAAGAAAACTCTAAATAGTTAACCAGGAGAACCTTGAGAACAAGAGAGAGCTCTGAACAGGTAACCAGGAGAACATTTAGAACCAGAGAGAACTCTGAACAGGTAACCAGTAGGACCTTTAGTACCAGAGAGAACGCTGAACAGGTAACCAGGAAACCTTTAGAACCAGAGAGAGCTCTGAACAGGTAACCAGTAGAACCTTTAGTAACACAGAGAACTCTGAACAGTTAACCAGGAGAACCTTTAGAACCAGAGAGAACTCTGAACATTTAACCAGGAGAACCAGAGAGAACCAGAGAGAACTCTGACCAGGCAACCAGGAGAACCACAGAGAACTCTGAACAGGTAACCAAGAGAACCTTTAGAACCACAGAACTCTGAACAGGTAACCAGTAGGACGTTTAGTACCAAAGAGAACTCTGAACAGGTAACCAGTAAGACCTTTAGAACCAGAGAAAACTCTGAACAGGTAACCAGTAGGACCTTTAGTACCAGAGGGAACTCTGAACAGGTAACCAGGAGAACCTTTAGAACCAGGGAGAACTCTGAACAGGTAACTAGGAGAACCTTTAGAACCAGGGAGAACTCTGAACAGGTAACCAGGAGAACCTTTAGAACCAGGGTGAACTCTGAACAGGTAACCAGGAGAACCTTTAGAACCAGGGAGAACTCTGAACAGGTAACCAGTAGGACCTTTAGTACCAAAGAGAACTCTGAACAGGTAATCAGTAAGACCTTTAGAACCAGAGAAAACTCTGAACGGTTAACCAGAAGAACCTTTAGAACCAGAGAGAACTCTGAACAGTAACCAGGAAATCTTTAGAACCAGAGAGAACTCTGAACAGGTAACCAGTAGAACCTTTTAGAACCAAAGAAAACTCTAAATAGTTAACCAGGAGAACCTTGAGAACAAGAGAGAGCTCTGAACAGGTAACCAGGAGAACATTTAAAACCAGAGAGAACTCTGAACAGGTAACCAGTAGGACCTTTAGTACCAGAGAGAACGCTGAACAGGTAACCAGGAAACCTTCAGAACCAGAGAGAACTCTGAACAGGTAACCAGTAGGACCTTTAGAACCAGAGAGAGCTCTGTACAGGTAACCAGTAGAACCTTTAGTAACACAGAGAACTCTGAACAGTTAACTAGGAGAACCTTTAGAACCAGAGAGAACTCTGAACATTTAACCAGGAGAACCTTTAGAACCAGAGAGAACTCTGACCAGGCACCAGGAGAACCACAGAGAACTCTGAACAGGTAACCAAGAGAACCTTTAGAACCACAGAGAACTCTGAACAGGTAACCAGTAGGACCTTTAGTACCAAAGAGAACTCTGAACAGGTAACCAGTAAGACCTTTAGAACCAGAGAAAACTCTGAACAGGTAACCAGTAGGACCTTTAGTACCAGAGGGAACTCTGAACAGGTAACCAGTAGGACCTTTAGTACCAGAGAGAACTCTGAACAGGTAACCAGTAGGACCTTCAGTACCAGAGAGAACTCTAAACAGGTAACAAGTAGGACCTTTTGAACCAGAGAGAACTCTGAACAGGTAACCAGGAGAACCTTTAGAACCAGAGAGAGCTCTGAACAAGTAACAAGTAGGACCTTTTGAACCAGAGAGAACTCTGAACAGGTAACCAGGAGAACCTTTAGAACCAGAGAGAGCTCTGAACAGGTAACATGTAGGACCTTTTGAACCAGAGAGAACTCTGAACAGGTAACTAGGAGAACCTTTAGAACCAGAGAGAGCTCTGAACAGGTAACAAGTAGGACCTTTTGAACCAGAGAGAACTCTGAACAGGTAACCAGGAGAACATTTAGAACCAGAGAGAACTCTGAACAGGTAACCAGTAGGACCTTTAGAACCAGAGAGAACTCTGAACAGGTAACCAGGAAACCTTTAGAATCAGAGAGAACTCTGAACAGGTAACCAGGAGAACATTTAGAACCACAGAGAACTCTGAACATGTAACCAAGAGAACCTTTAGAACCAGAGAGAACTCTGAACATTTAACCAGGAGAACCTTTAGAACCAGAGAGAACTCTGACCAGGCAACCAGTAGAACCTTTAGAACCACAGAAAACTCTGAACAGGTAACCAAGAGAACCTTTAGAACCACAGAGAACTCTGAACAGGTAACCAGTAAGACCTTTAGAACAAGAGAAAACTCTGAACAGGTAACCAGTAGGACCTTTAGTACCAGAGGGAACTCTGAACAGGTAACCAGTAGGACCTTTAGTACCAGAGAGAACTCTAAACAGGTAACAAGTAGGACCTTTTGAACCAGAGAGAACTCTGAACAGGTAACCAGGAGAACCTTTAGAACCAGAGAGAGCTCTGAACAGGTAACAAGTAGGACCTTTTGAACCAGAGAGAACTCTGAACAGGTAACCAGGAGAACCTTTAGAACCAGAGAGAGCTCTGAATCTGAAGAGGTAACTAGTAAGATATTTAGAACCAGAGAGAACTCTGAACAGGTAACCAGTAGAACCTTTAGAACCAGAGGTAACTCTAACTAGTTAACCAGGAGAACCTTTAGAACAAGAGAGAGCTCTGAACAGGTAACCAGGAGAACCTTTAGAACCAGAGAGAACTCTGAACAGGTAACCAGTAGGACCTTTAGTACCAGAGAGAACGCTGAACAGGTAACCAGGAAACCTTCAGAACCAGAGAGAACTCTGAACAGGTAACCAGTAGGACTTTTAGAACCAGAGAGAGCTCTGAACAGGTAACCAGTAGAACCTTTAGTAACACAGAGAATTCTGAATCTGAATAGGTAACTAGTAAGACATTTAGAACCAGAGAGAACTCTGAACAGGTAACCAGTGGAACATTTAGAACCAGAGATAACTAAACATTTAACCAGGAGAACCTTTAGAACCAGCGAGAACAATGACCAGGCAACCAGGAGAACCTTTAGAACCAGAGAGAACTCTGAACAGATAACCAGTAGGCCCTTTAGAACCAAAGACAATTCTGAACAGGTAACTAGGAGAACCTTTAGTACCAGAGAGAACTCTGAAAAGGTAACAAGTAGGACCTTTTGAACCAGAGAGAACCTCTCTGAACAGGTAACCAGGAGAACCTTAAGAACCGCAGAGAACTCTGAACATGTAACCAGGAGAACCTAAGAACCAGGGTGAACTCTGAACAGGTAACCAGGAGAACCAGAGAGAACTATGAACAGGTAACCAGGAGAACATTAAGAACCACACAAAACTCTGAAAGTTATGCTGGTGATTATTTGGAACCCCTGCATGGTTTTGGGTTCTGTTCAGACTGAGCTGTAACAGCAGAAGCTGGAGAACCTTTAGTGGAGTCACACAGAGTCTTTGGCTGTTGCAGAACAGAAGACCATCACAAAATGTTTGTGTGTTTCAGGTTCTGCTGTGTGCGTCCAATCAGAGTGGCAGCATCGTTGAGTGTTGGTCTCTGAGGAAGGAGGGACTTCCTGTCAACAACATTTTCCAGCACCGCTCGCCAGTCGGTAAGACAAACAACCTGGATCTTATTGGTTCTTACTGGTGCTGTCTAGGGTTAGGGTTCTAATGGTTTAACCTCTGTGTGGTTCAGTCGGGGAGAAGCAGCCAACCATCCTGAAGTGGAGGATCTTGACGACCACCAACGACTTGGAGCGTGTGTCGGCTGTTGCTCTGCCCAAACTGCCAATCTCCATCTCCAACACCGACCTCAAAGTGGCGTCAGACACCAAGTTCTGCCCTGGACTCGGTAAAGAGAAGCTGTCAGGATGTTAGAACCCGGACCTTAACCTGGTTTTGGACTATGCAGATAACATCAGTTACACATGTTTCAATTAAAACAGCTGCTGTCGTTAGACTCTGACTCCATCTCCAGGTGACTTAGTGGACTGGGATAGGCCAGCTAGGCCAAGTGGAGGTTTAGGGGTGACCTGCAGACCCTCTGAGATCTGGTTCTGTTCATTTTCAGGTCTGGCTCTGGCATTCCACGACGGCAGCATTCAGATCCTGCACCGTCTCTCCCTCCACACGATGGGCGTGTTCTACGGGTCCTCCTCATCCAATCAGAGACCAGGAGAGGAGTCCGCCCTCAAACGCCAGAGAACAGGAACTCCCGCCCTCCACTTCAAGGCCCTGCAGTTCTCTTGGACTTCACTGGCCCTGGCTGGGGTGGACAACCACGGCAAGGTAAGGACTAATGCACACCTGTAAATACAGCTGTCACACACCTGTAAATACAGCTGTCACACACCTGTAAATACACCTGACACACACCTGTAAATACAGCTGTCACACACCTGTAAATACACCTGTAAATACACCTGACACACACCTGTAAATACAGCTTCCTGACGGCTTGGTGGATGAAACTGTTCATGAGTCCAGTGGAGCTCGGAGGCTCCGGTACCGTCTCCCAGATGGCAGAACGACCACAAGGGTCTACTGAATGACCACGAGTGTTCAGAACGACCACGAGGGTCCACTGAATGACCACGAGGGTTCAGAATGACCACGAAGGTTCAGAACGACCATGAGGGTCCACTGAATGACCACGAGGGTTCAGAATGACCACGAAGGTTCAGAACGACCACGAGGATCCACTGAATGACCATGAGGGTCTACTGAACGACCACAAGGGTTCAGAACGACCACAAGGTTTCAGAATGACCACGAGGGTTCAGCACTGCATACTGACTGTGGCGTTCCTGAAGGGCGATCCATTGTGTTCATGTCTGACCTGCTTTGTTTCCACCCCAGCTCCACATGCTGCGAGTGTCGCCCTCTATGGGTCAGGTGCTGGAAATGAACACCACGCTGCGCCACCTGCTGTTTCTGCTGGAGTACTGCATGGTGACAGGCTATGACTGGTGGGACGTCCTGCTCCATGTGCAGCCCACCATGGTCCACAACCTGGTGGAGAAACTGCACGAGGAGTACATGAGGCAGAACCAGGCGCTGCAGCAGGTGAGCAAGAGAGAACAACAATCAGCTGCTTTAATTAACCCGTCATTAATGAAAGAACTGTAAACAACATAAAGACATTTCAACATCCTTTAATTACTTTAAAGAACATTAAAGGCAGATTTTCAGACCAAAACAAACGCTCTTTTCAGACACCTCCTTCACCCCTCAGCCCAACCCCACCCTTAATCTAGTTGTTGTCACTCTCAGGTTCTGGCGACGCGCATCGTGGCTGTGAAGGCTTCCCTCTGCAAGCTCTCCACAGCGACAGCTGCTAGAGCGTGTGACTTCCACGCCAAGCTGCTGCTAATCGCCATCAGCTCCACCTTAAAGTCTCTGCTCAGGCCACACGTCCTCAACACACCTGACAAGAGCCCAGGTGACCGCCTGACCGAGATCTGCGCCAAGAATACCGACACAGGTGAGTCAGCTGGGACAGGTGAGACAACTGAGAGACAGGTGAGACAGGTGAGACAACTGAGAAACAGGTGAGACAACTGAGAAACAGGTGAGAGACAGGTGAGACAACTGAGAGACAGGTGAGACAACTGAGAAACAGGTGAGACAACTGTGAGATAGCTGAGAGACAGGTGAGACAACTGGTGAGACGTGAGAAAACTGAGACACAGGTGAGACAGCTGAGAGACAGGTGAAAAAACTGAGAGACAGGTAAGACAGCTGAGAAACAGGTGAGAGACCTGAGAGACAACTTAAAGACAGGTGAGACAGCTGAGAGACAGATGAGACAGCTGAGAAACAGGTGAGACAGCTGAGAGACAGGTGAGACAGCTGTGAGACAGCTGAGAGACAGGTGAGACAGCTGTGAGACAGCTGAGAGACAGGTGAGAGACAGGTGAGACAGCTGAGAGACAGGTGAGACAGCTGTGAGACAGGTGAGAGACAGGTAAGACAGCTGAGAGACAGGTGAGAGACAGGTGAGAGACAGGTAAGACAGCTGAGAGACAGGTGAGAGACAGGTGAGAGACAGGTAAGACAGCTGAGAGACAGGTGAGACAGCTGAGAGACAGCTGAGAGACAGGTGAGACAGCTGAGAGACAGGTAAGACAGCTGAGAGACAGGTGAGACAGCTGAGAGACAGGTAAGACAGCTGAGGAACAGGTGAGACAGCTGTGAGACAGCCGAGACAGCTGAGAGACAGGTGAGACAGCTGAGAGACAGGTGAGAGACAGGTGAGACAGCTGAGAGACAGGTGAGACAGCTGAGAGACAGGTGAGAGACAGGTAAGACAGCTGAGAGACAGGTAAGACCGCTGAGAGACAGGTGAGACAGCTGAGAGACAGGTGAGTGTAGACATTGAGATTGTTGATCGATGTGTCCTCAGATATCGATAAGGTGATGATCAATCTGAAGACGGAGGAGTTTGTGTTGGACGGCCCCCCTCTTCAGTCCCTGCAGCAGCTCATCCAATGGGTGGGAGACTTTGTCCTGTACCTGCTGGCCAACCTGCCTAACCAGGTGAGCTAAGAGACTTAAAGGGATACTTCACCCAAAATAAAACAATGATAACAATCTGATCGGTTGTGTCGTGCAGGGCTCCATGGTGCGGCCCGGGTTCGGCTTCATGAGGGACGGGGCGTCTCTGGGGATGCTCAGGGAGATGTTGGTGATGATCAGGATCTGGGGTCTGCTGAAGCCCGGCTGTCTGCCCACCTTCACGGCCACGTCAGATAACCAGGACAGCATGCAGTTGCTGTTCAGACTGCTGACCAAACTGTGGATCTGCTGTAAGAAACCCACTCCTGAGCCTAAACCTGGACCTGGTCTACAGTTACTGATCCAGACCAGGTCCCGGCTTCCTGTAGGTGATCAGGGTTAGTTAGTTTTTAATGTGTTACTTCCTTTGTGTCAGCCCGGGACGATGGCCCGCCCCAGGACCCAGATGAGACTCTGATCGACGAGTGCTGCCTGCTGCCCAGTCAGCTGCTGGTCCCCAGTATGGACTGGCTCCCAGTCAACGACGGCATCATCGTCAAGCTGCAGGGAAAACACCCGCTCAGGCTGCAGTTTGGAAAGGCCTCGTCTCTGCCAGGAGGGGGCGCCACACCGCTGGAGGTCTTCACCAGGTAACGACCAGGTAATGACCCTGCTGGTCATTACACAGAATGTTTTACACACTTCAACATTTTCATCATTACAGACTCATTATCACTTTTTAATGTGTGTGTGTGTGTGTGTGTGTGTGTGTGTAGGAGTCCCAGCTCTCAGAAGATGGATAACCTGCGCTGTGTTCATATGGGTGTTTGTCCCACTGAGGAGAGTAAAGCCTGCACCAGGTGAGTCAACAGGAAGTGATGTCATACTTTAGGACTGTGAATCATAAATCTAGTTGTTGTGTTTCAGGTGTTATAAACAGGAACTCTGTAAAGGTGTTGTTGTGTTTCAGGTGTTATAAACAGGAACTCTGTAAAGGTGTTGTTGTGTTTCAGGTGTTATAAACAGGAACTCTGTAAAGGTGTTGTTGTGTTTCAGGTGCGGCTGTGTGACAATGCTTCGTTCTCCAAACAAAACAAACGCCATGAAGCAGTGGGAGCAGCGCTGGATCAAAAACTGTCTGTGTGGAGGTCTGTGGAGGAGAATCCCGCCCACACTCACCTGAACACCAGACACCTGGACTCTAAAGGTGTCTGGAAACAAAGACTGGACCTGGTCTTGGTCTGGTCACCTGTTTCACCTGTATGATGTTTGTCTGTTTTTCAACCTGTAAATATGTTGTTGTATTTTTACTTTAAATAAAATTTCAAACCCTTATGTTGACCTGGTTATTGGGGCGGGTTGAACTTGGACAGGTGGGCGGGTGTTCACCTCATCTTGAGGTCTGGATCAGTATCTGGCAGGGAAGAGTCTGATGAGGAGAATGAGTCCAGCTATCAAAACACAGTGAGGGGAACGATCAGAGACTGAGGGATGGATGTTGGATGATGATGTTGGTGGATGATGATGTTGGTGGATGTTGGATGATGATGTTGGTGGATGGATGTTGGATGATGATGTTGGTGGATGTTAGATGATGTTGGTGGATGATAATGGTGGATGTTGGATGATGATGATGGTGGATGTTGGATGGTGATGTTGGTGGATGTTGGATGATGATGTTGGATGTTGGATGATGTTGGTGGATGATGTTGATGGATGTTGGATGATGATGTTGGTGGATGTTGGATGATGATGTTGGTGGATGTTGGATGATGATGTTGATGGATGTTGGATGATGATGTTGGTGGATGTTGGATGATGTTGGTGGATGTTGGATGATGTTGATGGATGTTGGATGATGTTGGTGGATGTTGGATGATGATGTTGGTGGATGTTGGATGATGATGGTGGATGTTGGATGATGATGTTGGTGGATGATGATGTTGGATGTTGGTGGATGATGTTGATGGATGTTGGATGATGATGTTGGTGGATGATGTTGGATGTTGGATGATGATGTTGGTGGATGTTGGATGATGATGTTGGTGGATGTTGGATGATGATGGATGTTGGATGATGATGTTGGTGGATGTTGGATGATGTTGGATGATGATGTTGATGGATGTTGGATGATGATGTTGGATGTTGGATGATGATGTTGGTGGATGTTGGATGATGTTGGTGGATGATGTTGGATGATGATGTTGATGGATGTTGGATGATGATGTTGGATGTTGGATGATGATGTTGGATGATGATGTTGGTGGATGATGATGGTGGATGTTGGATGATGTTGGTGGATGATGATGGATGATGTTGGATGATGATGTTGGTGGATGTTGGATGATGATGGTGGATGTTGGATGATGATGTTGGATGTTGGATGATGATGTTGGTGGATGTTGGATGATGATGTTGGTGGATGTTGGATGATGATGTTGGTGGATGATGATGTTGGATGATGATGTTGGATGATGATGTTGGTGGATGTTGGATGATGATGGTGGATGTTGGATGATGATGTTGGTGGATGATGATGTTGGATGTTGGATGATGATGTTGGTGGATGTTGGATGATGATGTTGGTGGATGTTGGATGATGATGGTGGATGTTGGATGATGATGTTGGTGGATGATGATGTTGGATGTTGGATGATGATGTTGGTGGATGTTGGATGATGATGTTGGTGGATGTTGGATGATGATGGTGGATGTTGGATGATGATGTTGGTGGATGATGATGTTGGATGATGATGTTGGTGGATGTTGGATGATGATGTTGGTGGATGATGATGTTGGATGATGATGTTGGTGGATGTTGGATGATGATGTTGGATGATGATGGTGGATGTTGGATGATGATGTTGGTGGATGATGTTGGATGATGATGTTGGATGTTGGATGATGATGTTGGTGGATGATGTTGGATGTTGGATGATGTTGATGGATGTTGGATGATGATGTTGGTGGATGATGGTGGATGTTGGATGATGGTGTTGGTGGATGTTGGATGATGATGGTGGATGTTGGATGATGATGTTGGTGGATGGATGTTGGATGATGATGTTGGTGGATGTTAGATGATGTTGGTGGATGATAATGGTGGATGTTGGATGATGATGATGGTGGATGTTGGATGATGATGTTGGTGGATGATGTTGGATGATGATGTTGGTGGATGTTGGATGGTGATGTTGGTGGATGTTGGATGATGATGGTGGATGTTGGATGATGATGTTGGTGGATGATGTTGATGGATGTTGGATGATGATGTTGGATGATGATGTTGGTGGATGTTGGATGATGATGTTGGTGGATGTTGGATGATGATGTTGATGGATGTTGGATGATGATATTGGTGGATGATGTTGGTGGATGTTGGATGATGTTGGTGGATGTTGGATGATGTTGATGGATGTTGGATGTTGGATGATGATGTTGGTGGATGTTGGATGATGATGTTGGTGGATGTTGGATGATGATGTTGGTGGATGATGATGTTGGATGTTGGTGGATGATGTTGATGGATGTTGGATGATGATGTTGGTGGATGCTGTTGGATGTTGGATGATGATGTTGGTGGATGTTGGATGATGATGTTGGTGGATGTTGGATGATGATGTTGATGGATGTTGGATGATGATATTGGTGGATGATGTTGGTGGATGTTGGATGATGTTGGTGGATGTTGGATGATGTTGATGGATGTTGGATGTTGGATGATGATGTTGGTGGATGTTGGATGATGATGTTGGTGGATGTTGGATGATGATGTTGGTGGATGATGATGTTGGATGTTGGTGGATGATGTTGATGGATGTTGGATGATGATGTTGGTGGATGATGTTGGATGTTGGATGATGATGTTGGTGGATGTTGGATGATGATGTTGGTGGATGTTGGATGATGATGTTGATGGATGTTGGATGATGATGTTGGATGATGATGTTGGTGGATGTTGGATGATGATGTTGGTGGATGTTGGATGATGATGTTGATGGATGTTGGATGATGATATTGGTGGATGATGTTGGTGGATGTTGGATGATGTTGGTGGATGTTGGATGATGTTGATGGATGTTGGATGTTGGATGATGATGTTGGTGGATGTTGGATGATGATGTTGGTGGATGTTGGATGATGATGGTGGATGTTGGATGATGATGTTGGTGGATGATGATGTTGGATGTTGGTGGATGATGTTGATGGATGTTGGATGATGATGTTGGTGGATGATGTTGGATGTTGGATGATGATGTTGGTGGATGTTGGATGATGATGTTGGTGGATGTTGGATGATGATGTTGATGGATGTTGGATGATGATGTTGGTGGATGATGTTGGTGGATGTTGGATGATGTTGGATGATGATGTTGATGGATGTTGGATGATGATGTTGGATGATGATGTTGGTGGATGTTGGATAATGTTGGTGGATGATGTTGGATGATGATGTTGATGGATGTTGGATGATGATGTTGGATGATGATGTTGGTGGATGATGATGGTGGATGTTGGATGATGTTGGTGGATGATGATGGATGATGTTGGATGATGTTGGTGGATGTTGGATGATGATGGTGGATGTTGGATGATGATGTTGGATGTTGGATGATGATGTTGGTGGATGTTGGATGATGATGTTGGTGGATGTTGGATGATGATGGTGGATGTTGGATGATGATGTTGGATGTTGGATGATGATGTTGGTGGATGATGATGTTGGATGATGATGTTGGTGGATGTTGGATGATGATGTTGGTGGATGTTGGATGATGATGGTGGATGTTGGATGATGATGTTGGTGGATGATGATGTTGGATGATGATGTTGGATGTTGGATGATGATGTTGGTGGATGTTGGATGATGATGGTGGATGTTGGATGATGATGTTGGTGGATGATGATGTTGGATGTTGGATGATGATGTTGGTGGATGTTGGATGATGATGTTGGTGGATGTTGGATGATGATGGTGGATGTTGGATGATGATGTTGGTGGATGATGATGTTGGATGTTGGATGATGATGTTGGTGGATGTTGGATGATGATGTTGGTGGATGTTGGATGATGATGGTGGATGTTGGATGATGATGTTGGTGGATGATGATGTTGGATGATGATGTTGGATGTTGGATGATGATGTTGGTGGATGTTGGATGATGATGGTGGATGTTGGATGATGATGTTGGTGGATGATGATGTTGGATGATGATGTTGGTGGATGTTGGATGATGATGTTGGTGGATGATGATGTTGGATGATGATGTTGGTGGATGTTGGATGATGATGTTGGATGATGATGGTGGATGTTGGATGATGATGTTGGTGGATGATGATGTTGGATGATGATGTTGGATGTTGGATGATGATGTTGGTGGATGATGTTGGATGTTGGATGATGTTGATGGATGTTGGATGATGATGTTGGTGGATGATGGTGGATGTTGGATGATGATGTTGGTGGATGTTGGATGATGATGGTGGATGTTGGATGATGATGTTGGTGGATGATGATGTTGGATGATGATGTTGGTGGATGTTGGATGATGATGTTGGATGATGATGGTGGATGTTGGATGATGATGTTGGTGGATGATGATGTTGGATGATGATGTTGGATGTTGGATGATGATGTTGGTGGATGATGTTGGATGTTGGATGATGTTGATGGATGTTGGATGATGATGTTGGATGATGATATTGGTGGATGATGTTGGATGTTGGATGATGATGTTGGTGGATGTTGGATGATGATGTTGGTGGATGTTGGATGATGATGGTGGATGTTGGATGATGATGTTGGTGGATGATGATGTTGGATGATGATGTTGGATGTTGGATGATGATGTTGGTGGATGTTGGATGATGATGGTGGATGTTGGATGATGATGTTGGTGGATGATGATGTTGGATGATGATGTTGGTGGATGTTGGATGATGATGTTGGTGGATGTTGGATGATGATGTTGGATGATGATGGTGGATGTTGGATGATGATGTTGGTGGATGATGATGTTGGATGATGATGTTGGATGTTGGATGATGATGTTGGATGTTGGATGATGTTGATGGATGTTGGATGATGATGTTGGATGATGATGTTGGTGGATGATGGTGGATGTTGGATGATGATGTTGGTGGATGTTGGATGATGATGGTGGATGTTGGATGATGATGTTGGTGGATGATGATGTTGGATGATGTTGGTGGATGTTGGATGATGATGTTGGATGATGATGGTGGATGTTGGATGATGATGTTGGTGGATGATGTTGGTGGATGATGTTGGATGATGATGTTGGTGGATGTTGGATGATGATGTTGATGGATGTTGGATGATGATGTTGGATGTTGGATGATGATGTTGGTGGATGTTGGATGATGTTGGTGGATGTTGGATGATGATGTTGGTGGATGTTGGATGATGTTGGTGGATGATGTTGGATGATGTTGGTGGATGTTGGATGATGATGGTGGATGTTGGATGATGATGTTGGTGGATGATGATGTTGGTGGATGATGATGTTGGATGTTGGATGATGTTGGTGGATGTTGGATGATGATGTTGGTGGATGTTGGATGTTGAAACTTGGACAGGTGGGCGGGTGTTCACCTCATCTTGACGTCTGGATCAGTATCTGGCAGGGAAGAGTCTGATGAGGAGAATGAGTCCAGCTATCAAAACACAGTGAGGGGAACGATCAGAGACTGAGGGATGGATGTTGGATTATGATGTTGGTGGATGATGATGTTGGTGGATGTTGGATGATGATGTTGGTTGTTGGATGATGATGTTGGTGGATGTTGGATGATGATGGTGGATGTTGGATGATGATGTTGGTGGATGATGATGTTGGATGATGATGTTGGTGGATGTTGGATGATGATGTTGGATGATGATGGTGGATGTTGGATGATGATGTTGGTGGATGATGTTGGTGGATGATGATGTTGGATGATGATGTTGGATGTTGGATGATGATGTTGGTGGATGATGTTGGATGTTGGATGATGTTGATGGATGTTGGATGATGATGGTGGATGATGATGTTGGTGGATGATGTTGGATGTTGGATGATGATGTTGGTGGATGTTGAATGATGATGTTGGTGGATGTTGGATGATGATGTTGGATGATGTTGAATGTTGGATGATGATGTTGGTGGATGTTGGTGAATGATGATGTTGGTGGATGTTGGATGATGATGTTGGATGATGTTGGTGGATGATGTTGGATGATGATGTTGATGGATGTTGGATGATGATGTTGGTGGATGATGTTGAATGATGATGTTGGTGGATGTTGGATGATGATGTTGATGGATGTTGGATGATGATGTTGGATGTTGGATGATGATGTTGGTGGATGTTGGATGATGTTGGTGGATGTTGGATGATGATGTTGGTGGATGTTGGATGATGTTGGTGGATGATGTTGGATGTTGGATGATGATGTTGATGGATGTTGGATGATGATGTTGGATGTTGGATGATGATGTTGGTGGATGTTGGATGATGATGTTGGTGGATGATGATGGTGGATGTTGGATGATGTTGGTGGATGATGATGGATGATGTTGGATGATGTTGGTGGATGTTGGATGATGATGGTGGATGTTGGATGATGATGTTGGTGGATGATGATGTTGGTGGATGATGATGTTGGATGATGTTGGTGGATGTTGGATGATGATGTTGGTGGATGTTGGATGATGATGGTGGATGTTGGATGATGATGTTGGTGGATGATGATGTTGGTGGATGATGATGTTGGATGTTGGATGATGTTGGTGGATGTTGGATGATGTTGGTGGATGTTGGATGATGATGTTGGTGGATGTTGGATGATGATGTTGGTGGATGATGTTGGATGATGTTGATGGATGTTGGATGATGATGTTGGTGGATGATGTTGGATGTTGGATGATGATGTTGGTGGATGATGATGGTGGATGTTGGATGATGTTGATGGATGTTGGATAATGATGTTGGATGATGATGTTGGTGGATGTTGGACGATGATGTTGGTGGATGTTGGATGATGATGTTGGATGATGATGTTGGATGATGATGTTGATGGATGTTGGTGGATGATGTTGGATGATGATGTTGGTGGATGTTGGATGATGATGTTGGATGTTGGATGATGATGTTGGTGGATGATGTTGGATGTTGGATGATGATGTTGGTGGATGTTGAATGATGATGTTGGTGGATGTTGGATGATGATGTTGGTGGATGTTGGATGATGTTGGTGGATGATGTTGGATGTTGGATGATGATGTTGATGGATGTTGGATGATGATGTTGGTGGATGATGTTGGTGGATGATGATGTTGGATGTTGGATGATGATGTTGGTGGATGTTGGATGATGATGTTGGTGGATGATGTTGGATGATGATGTTGATGGATGTTGGATGATGATGTTGGATGTTGGATGATGATGTTGGTGGATGATGTTGGATGTTGGATGATGATGTTGGTGGATGTTGGATGATGATGTTGGTGGATGTTGGATGATGATGTTGGATGATGATGTTGATGGATGTTGGATGATGATGTTGGTGGATGATGTTGGATGATGATGTTGGTGGATGTTGAATGATGATGTTGGTGGATGTTGGATGATGATGTTGGATGATGATGTTGATGGATGTTGGATGATGATGTTGGTGGATGATGTTGGATGATGATGTTGGTGGATGTTGGATGATGATGTTGGTGGATGTTGGATGATGATGTTGGTGGATGATGTTGGATGATGATGTTGATGGATGTTGGATGATGATGTTGGATGTTGGATGATGATGTTGGTGGATGATGTTGGATGTTGGATGATGATGTTGGTGGATGTTGGATGATGATGTTGGTGGATGATGTTGGATGTTGGATGATGATGTTGGTGGATGTTGGATGATGATGTTGGTGGATGTTGGATGATGATGTTGGATGATGATGTTGGTGGATGATGTTGGATGATGATGTTGATGGATGTTGGATGATGATGTTGGTGGATGATGTTGGATGATGATGTTGGTGGATGTTGAATGATGATGTTGGTGGATGTTGGATGATGTTGGATGATGATGTTGATGGATGTTGGATGTTGGATGATGATGTTGGTGGATGTTGGATGATGATGTTGGATGTTGGATGTTGGATGATGATGTT
>NC_083614.1:35027708-35072708 GCF_963584025.1 Labrus mixtus | reverse complement strand
CCTTTAATCTGCACACTAACACAAAAGCAGACAGACATTCTTATTTAGCATTTTTTTGTGTGCAGCTGCCCATCGTGGCTTCTTCTATGGTGTCTCTATACTTCCTGGAGCTCACCGACGTGGTGCAACCAGCTCAGGTGGGTTTCCGCTGCCACGACAGAGAACTCAGCATGCCATATGTGGATGGAGGAGACGAGCTCATCCCTCTTCTAATGCTGCTGAGCCTCGCCTTCGCCGGACCAGCTGCCTCGGTAAGACACCCATGCAAACACACACACACACACACGCACACACACACAAACACGATATCACATAAGATAACTGAAGGCTCTACCTCCCATAGTACATTTAGAGACTGTACCACGAGCAGGCCTGATAACTGAAGGCTCTACCTCCCATAGTACATTTAGAGACTGTACCACGAGCAGGCCTGATAACTGAAGGCTCTACCTCCCATAGTACATTTAGAGACTGTAGGTACCACGAGCAGGCCTGATAACTGAAGGCTCTACCTCCCATAGTACATTTAGAGACTGTAGGTACCACGAGCAGGCCTGATAACTGAAGGCTCTACCTCCCATAGTACATTTAGAGACTGTAGGTACCACGAGCAGACCTGATAACTGAAGGCTCTACCCCCCATAGTACATTTAGAGACTGTAGGTACCACGAGCAGGCCTGATAACTGAAGGCTCTACCTCCCATAGTACATTTAGAGACTGTACCACGAGCAGACCTGATAACTGAAGGCTCTACCTCCCATAGCACATTTAGAGACCGTAGGTACCACTAGCAGGCCTGCATTCTGGGAGCGCAATGTTCTAGAAGGGTAGTCCGGCACTATAAGCTCTTTAAGATAAGCCTGACCATTTAGAGCTTTTAAGTGAGAAGAAGGATTTTAAATTCTATTCTAGACTGTATAGGGAGCCAGTGCAGAGAAGCCAACACAGGAGTAATGTGGTCCCTTTTCCTAGTTCTAGTCAGTACACGAGCTGCAGCGTTCTGGACTAGTTGAAGAGTCTTTAGAGACTTACCAGAGCACCCTGACAAAAGAGAATTACAATAATCCAACCTCGAGGTAACAGGTGACAGGATATTCCTGATCTTAGATATATTACGAAGGTGAAAATAGGCTGTTCTTGAAATTTACCTGATGTGAGAGCTAAAGGACATATCTTGATCAAATAGAACTCCTAGATTCCTAACAGTGGTGCTAGATGCCAGGCTGATGTCACTAAGGACAGTCAAATCACTAGAAAAAGTCTCTCTGAGGTTTTTAGGGCCCAGCACAATAACTCCAGTCTGAGTTAAGTAGCAAAACATTTCTGGTCATCCAGGTCCTAACGTCCTTAAGGCACGTTTCTAGCTTACATAACTGACTGGTGCCATCGGGCTTCATTGATACATAAAGCTGAGTATCATCTGCATAACAATGAAACTGTATGTAGTGTTTCCTCATAATATTTCCCAGAGGAAGCATATATAATGTAAAGAGAATTGGTCCAAGCACTGAACCTTGTGGCACTCCATGGCTAACTTTGGTGTACATAGAGGACTTATCATTAACATGTACAAACTGAGATCGGTCTGATAAGTAGGATTCGAACCAGCTTAAAGCAGTCCCTGTAATTCAGAGTAATTCTTCTATTCTGTGTAATCACGAACTGTGGAGGAGTGTTGTTAAAAAAGAACCAGCTAACTAAATTTGTCCTTTGGGTGCGTTTGTTTTGTGTCTCATCACTGAGGGTGTGTTTGTTTTGTGTCTCATCACTCAGGGTGTGTTTGTTTTGTGTCTCATCACTCAGGGTGTGTTTGTTTTGTGTCTCATCACTGAGGGTGTGTTTGTTTTGTGTCTCATCACTCAGGGTGTGTTTGTTTTGTGTCTCGTCACTGAGGTTGCGTTTGTTTTGTGTCACACACTGAGGGTGTGTTTGTTTTGTGTCTCATCACTGAGGGTGTGTTTGTTTTGTGTCTCATCACTGAGGGTGTGTTTGTTTTGTGTCTCATCACTGAGGGTGTGTTTGTTTTGTGTCTCGTCACTGAGGGTGTGTTTGTTTTGTGTCTCATCACTGAGGGTGTGTTTGTTTTGTGTCTCGTCACTGAGGGTGTGTTTGTTTTGTGTCTCGTCACTGAGGTTGCGTTTGTTTTGTGTCACACACTGAGGGTGTGTTTGTTTTGTGTCTCATCACTGAGGGTGCATTTGTTTTGTGTCACACACTGAGGGTGTGTTTGTTTTGTGTCTCATCACTGAGGTTGTGTTTGTTTTGTGTCACACACTGAGGCTGCGTTTGTTTTGTATGTCAGATCATGCTGGTTGAAGGTCTGGTGTACTGCCTGCAGTCCAGACTGAAGCTCCGTAGACCTGAAGGGAGCATCAACGCAGGAGGCTGCAACTTCAACTCCTTCCTGAGGAGGACAGTGCGCTTCGTAGGTACGACTCCACAACACCTGCAACAACACCTGCAACAACACCTGTAACAACACCTTCATTTAACACCTACAACAACACCTGCATTTAACACCTGCAACAACACCTGCAACAACACCTGCAAAAACACCTGCATTTAACACCTGTAAGAACACCTGCAAAAACACCTGCAACAACACCTGCAAAAACACCTGCAACAACACCTGCAACAACACCTATAACAACAACACCTATAACAACACCTGCAACAACACCTATAACAACACCTGTAACATAACCTGCAACAACACCTGCAACAACACCTGTAACAACACCTGCAACAACACCTGCAATTACACCTGCATTTAACACCTGCAACAACACCTGCAACAACACCTGCATTTGACACCTGCATTTAAAACCTGCAACAACACCTGTAACAACACCTGCATTTGACACCTGCAACAACACCTGCATTTAACACCTGCAACAACACCTGCATTTAATACCTGCAACAACACCTGTAACAACACCTGCAACAACACCTGCCTTTAATACCTGCAACAACACCTGTAGCAACACCTGCAACAACACCTGCAACAACACCTGCAACAACACCTGCATTTAACACCTGCATTTGACACCTGCAACAACACCTGCATTTAACACCTGCAAAAACAACTGCATTTAACACCTGCATTTGACACCTGCAACAACACTTGTAACAACACCTGCAACAACACCTGCATTTAACACCTGCAACAACACCTGTAACAACACCTGCAACAACACCTGCAACAACACCTGCAACAACACCTGCATTTAAGACCTACAACTACACCTGTAACAACACCTGCAACAACACCTGCAACAACACCTGCATTTAACACCTACAACAACACCTGTAACAACACCTGCAACAACACCTGCAACAACACCTGCATTTAACACCTGCATTTGACACCTGCAACAACACTTGTAACAACACCTGCAACAACACCTGCAACAACACCTGCATTTAACACCTACAACAACACCTGTAACAACACCTGCATCAACACCTGCAACAACACCTGCATTTAACACCTACAACAACACCTGTAACAACACCTGCAACAACACCTGCAACAACACCTGCATTTAACACCTGCAACAACACCTGTAACAACACCTGCAACTGCAACAACACCTGCAACAACACCTGTAACAACACCTGCATTTAACACCTGCAACAACACCTGCAAAAACACCTGCAACAACACCTGCAACAACACCTATAACAACACCTGCAACAACACCTATAACAACACCTGTAACAAAACCTGCAACAACACCTGCAACAACACCTGTAACAACACCTGCAAAAACAACACCTGCAACAACACCTGTAACAACACCTGCAACAACACCTGTAACAACACCTGCATTTAATACCTGCAACAACACCTGCAACAACACCTGCAACAACACCTGCAACAACACCTATAACAACACCTGCAACAACACCTGCATTTA
Source organism: Labrus mixtus (assembly GCF_963584025.1). NCBI lineage: Eukaryota > Metazoa > Chordata > Actinopteri > Labriformes > Labridae > Labrus > Labrus mixtus. The sequence goes on along the minus strand of NC_083614.1, from coordinate 35,068,786 downwards.
ACACCTGCAACAACACCTGCATTTAACACCTGCATTTGACACCTGCAACAACACTTGTAACAACACCTGCAACAACACCTGCATTTAACACCTGCAACAACACCTGCAACAACACCTGCAAAAACACCTGCATTTAACACCTGTAAGAACACCTATAACAACACCTGCAACAACACCTGCAACAACACCTGCATTTAACACCTGCATTTGACACCTGCAACAACACTTGTAACAACACCTGCAACAACACCTGCAACAACACCTGCATTTAACACCTACAACAACACCTGTAACAACACCTGCAACAACACCTGCAACAACACCTGCATTTAACACCTACAACAACACCTGTAACAACACCTGCAACAACACCTGCAACAACACCTGGATTTAACACCTGCAACAACACCTGTAACAACACCTGCAACTGCAACAACACCTGCAACAACACCTGTAACAACACCTGCATTTAACACCTGCAACAACACCTGCAACAACACCTGCAACAACACCTGCAACAACACCTATAACAACACCTGCAACAACACCTATAACAACACCTGTAACAAAACCTGCAACAACACCTGCAACAACACCTGTAACAACACCTGCAACAACACCTGCCTTTAATACCTGCAACAACACCTGTAACAACACCTGCAACAACACCTGCAACAACACCTGCATTTAACACCTGCAACAACACCTGTAACAACACCTGCAACAACACCTGCAACAACACCTGCATTTAAGACCTACAACTACACCTGTAACAACACCTGCAACAACACCTGCAACAACACCTGCATTTAACACCTACAACAACACCTGTAACAACACCTGCAACAACACCTGAAACAACACCTGCATTTAACACCTGCATTTGACACCTGCAACAACACTTGTAACAACACCTGCAACAACACCTGCAACAACACCTGCATTTAACACCTACAACAACACCTGTAACAACACCTGCAACAACACCTGCAACAACACCTGCATTTAACACCTACAACAACACCTGTAACAACACCTGCAACAACACCTACAACAACACCTGTAACAACACCTGCAACAACACCTGCATTTAACACCTGCAACAACACCTGTAACAACACCTGCAACTGCAACAACACCTGCAACAACACCTGCAACAACACCTGTAACAACACCTGCATTTAACACCTGCAACAACACCTGCAAAAACACCTGCAACAACACCTGCAACAACACCTGCAACAACACCTGTAACAACACCTGCAACAACACCTATAACAACACCTGCAACAACACCTGCATTTAAGACCTACAACTACACCTGTAACAACACCTGCAACAACACCTGCAACAACACCTGCATTTAACACCTACAACAACACCTGTAACAACACCTGCAACAACACTTGTAACAACACCTGCAACAACACCTGCAACAACACCTGCATTTAACACCTACAACAACACCTGTAACAACACCTGCAACAACACCTGCAACAACACCTGCATTTAACACCTACAACAACACCTGTAACAACACCTGCAACAACACCTGCAACAACACCTGCATTTAACACCTGCAACAACACCTGTAACAACACCTGCAACAACACCTGCAACAACACCTGTAACAACACCTGCAACAACACCTATAACAACACCTGCAACAACACCTATAACAACACCTGTAACAAAACCTGCAACAACACCTGTAACAACACCTGCAACAACACCTGCATTTAACACCTGCAACAACACCTGTAACAACACCTGCAACAACACCTGCATTTAACACCATCAACAACACCTGCAACAACACCTGCAAAAACACCTGCATTTAACACCTGTAAGAACACCTGCAAAAACACCTGCAACAACACCTGCAAAAACACCTGCAACAACACCTGCAACAACACCTATAACAACACCTGCAACAACACCTGTAGCAACACCTGCAACAACACCTGCAACAACACCTGCATTTAACACCTGCATTTGACACCTGCAACAACACCTGCATTTAACACCTGCAACAACACCTGCATTTAACACCTGCATTTGACACCTGCAACAACACTTGTAACAACACCTGCAACAACACCTGAATTTAACACCTGCAACAACACCTGTAACAACACCTGCAACAACACCTGCAACAACACCTGCAACAACACCTGCATTTAAGACCTACAACTACACCTGTAACAACACCTGCAACAACACCTGCAACAACACCTGCATTTAACACCTACAACAACACCTGTAACAACACCTGCAACAACACCTGCATTTAACACCTGCATTTGACACCTGCAACAACACTTGTAACAACACCTGCAACAACACCTGCAACAACACCTGCATTTAACACCTACAACAACACCTGCATTTAACACCTGCAACAACACCTGCAACAACACCTGCATTTAACACCTACAACAACACCTGTAACAACACCTGCAACAACACCTGGATTTAACACCTGCAACAACACCTGTAACAACACCTGCAACTGCAACAACACCTGCAACAACACCTGCAACAACACCTGTAACAACACCTGCATTTAACACCTGCAACAACACCTGCAAAAACACCTGCAACAACACCTGCAACAACACCTGCAACAACACCTGTAACAACACCTGCAACAACACCTATAACAACACCTGCAACAACACCTATAACAACACCTGTAACAAAACCTGTAACAACACCTGCAACAACACCTGTAACAACACCTGCAACAACACCTACCTTTAATACCTGCAACAACACCTGTAGCAACACCTGCAACAACACCTGCAACAACACCTGCAACAACACCTGCATTTAATACCTGCAACAACACCTGCAACAACACCTGCAACAACACCTGCAACAACACCTATAACAACACCTGCAACAACACCTGCATTTAACACCTGCAACAACACCTGCATTTAACACCTGCATTTGACACCTACAACAACACTTGTAACAACACCTGCAACAACACCTGCATTTAACACCTGCAACAACACCTGCAACAACACCTGCAACAACACCTGCAAAAACACCTGCATTTAACACCTGTAAGAACACCTGCAACAACACCTGCAACAACACCTGCATTTAACACCTACAACAACACCTGTAACAACACCTGCATCAACACCTGCAACAACACCTGCATTTAACACCTACAACAACACCTGTAACAACACCTGCAACAACACCTGCAACAACACCTGCATTTAACACCTGCAACAACACCTGTAACAACACCTGCAACTGCAACAACACCTGCAACAACACCTGTAACAACACCTGCATTTAACACCTGCAACAACACCTGCAAAAACACCTGCAACAACACCTGCAACAACACCTATAACAACACCTGCAACAACACCTATAACAACACCTGTAACAAAACCTGCAACAACACCTGCAACAACACCTGTAACAACACCTGCAAAAACAACACCTGCAACAACACCTGTAACAACACCTGCAACAACACCTGTAACAACACCTGCATTTAATACCTGCAACAACACCTGCAACAACACCTGCAACAACACCTGCAACAACACCTATAACAACACCTGCAACAACACCTGCATTTAACATCTGCAACAACACCTGCATTTAACACCTGCATTTGACACCTGCAACAACACTTGTAACAACACCTGCAACAACACCTGCATTTAACACCTGCAACAACACCTGCAACAACACCTGCAAAAACACCTGCATTTAACACCTGTAAGAACACCTATAACAACACCTGCAACAACACCTGCAAAAACACCTGCATTTAACACCTACAACAACACCTGTAACAACACCTGCAACAACACCTGCAACAACACCTGCATTTGACACCTGCAACAACACCTGCAACAACACCTGCAACAACACCTATAACAACACCTGCAACAACACCTATAACAACACCTGTAACAAAACCTGCAACAACACCTGCAACAACACCTGTAACAACACCTGCAACAACACCTGCCTTTAATACCTGCAACAACACCTGTAACAACACCTGCAACAACACCTGCAACAACACCTGCATTTAACACCTGCAACAACACCTGTAACAACACCTGCAACAACACCTGCAACAACACCTGCAACAACACCTGCATTTAAGACCTACAACTACACCTGTAACAACACCTGCAACAACACCTGTAACAACACCTGCAACAACACCTGAAACAACACCTGCATTTAACACCTGCATTTGACACCTGCAACAACACTTGTAACAACACCTGCAACAACACCTGCAACAACACCTGCATTTAACACCTACAACAACACCTGTAACAACACCTGCAACAACACCTGCAACAACACCTGCATTTAACACCTACAACAACACCTGTAACAACACCTGCAACAACACCTACAACAACACCTGTAACAACACCTGCAACAACACCTGCAACAACACCTGCATTTAACACCTGCAACAACACCTGTAACAACACCTGCAACTGCAACAACACCTGCAACAACACCTGCAACAACACCTGTAACAACACCTGCATTTAACACCTGCAACAACACCTGCAAAAACACCTGCAACAACACCTGCAACAACACCTGCAACAACACCTGTAACAACACCTGCAACAACACCTATAACAACACCTGCAACAACACCTGCATTTAAGACCTACAACTACACCTGTAACAACACCTGCAACAACACCTGCAACAACACCTGCATTTAACACCTACAACAACACCTGTAACAACACCTGTAACAACACCTGCAACAACACCTGCAACAACACCTTCATTTAACACCTGCATTTGACACCTGCAACAACACTTGTAACAACACCTGCAACAACACCTGCAACAACACCTGCATTTAACACCTACAACAACACCTGTAACAACACCTGCAACAACACCTGCAACAACACCTGCATTTAACACCTGCAACAACACCTGCAACAACACCTGCATTTGACACCTGCAACAACACCTGCAACAACACCTGCAACAACACCTATAACAACACCTGTAACAAAACCTGCAACAACACCTGTAACAACACCTGCAACAACACCTATAACAACACCTGTAACAAAACCTGCAACAACACCTGTAACAACACCTGCAACAACACCTGCATTTAACACCTGCAACAACACCTGTAACAACACCTGTAACAACACCTGCATTTAATACCTGCAACAACACCTGTAACAACACCTGCAACAACACCTGCAACAACACCTATAACAACACCTGCAACAACACCTGTATTTAACACCTGCAACAACACCTGCATTTAACACCTGCATTTGACACCTGCAACAACACTTGTAACAACACCTGCAACAACACCTGCATTTAACACCTGCAACAACACCTGCAACAACACCTGCAAAAACACCTGCATTTAACACCTGTAAGAACACCTGCAAAAACACCTGCAACAACACCTGCAACAACACCTGCAAAAACACCTGCAACAACACCTGCAACAACACCTATAACAACACCTGCAACAACACCTGTAGCAACACCTGCAACAACACCTGCAACAACACCTGCATTTAACACCTGCATTTGACACCTGCAACAACACCTGCATTTAACACCTGCAACAACACCTGCATTTAACACCTGCATTTGACACCTGCAACAACACTTGTAACAACACCTGCAACAACACCTGAATTTAACACCTGCAACAACACCTGTAACAACACCTGCAACAACACCTGCAACAACACCTGCAACAACACCTGCATTTAAGACCTACAACTACACCTGTAACAACACCTGCAACAACACCTGCAACAACACCTGCATTTAACACCTACAACAACACCTGTAACAACACCTGCAACAACACCTGCAACAACACCTGCATTTAACACCTGCATTTGACACCTGCAACAACACTTGTAACAACACCTGCAACAACACCTGCAACAACACCTGCATTTAACACCTACAACAACACCTGCATTTAACACCTGCAACAACACCTGCAACAACACCTGCATTTAACACCTACAACAACACCTGTAACAACACCTGCAACAACACCTGGATTTAACACCTGCAACAACACCTGTAACAACACCTGCAACTGCAACAACACCTGCAACAACACCTGCAACAACACCTGTAACAACACCTGCATTTAACACCTGCAACAACACCTGCAAAAACACCTGCAACAACACCTGCAACAACACCTGCAACAACACCTGTAACAACACCTGCAACAACACCTATAACAACACCTGCAACAACACCTATAACAACACCTGTAACAAAACCTGTAACAACACCTGCAACAACACCTGTAACACCTGCAACAACACCTGCCTTTAATACCTGCAACAACACCTGTAGCAACACCTGCAACAACACCTGCAACAACACCTGCAACAACACCTGCATTTAATACCTGCAACAACACCTGCAACAACACCTGCAACAACACCTGCAACAACACCTATAACAACACCTGCAACAACACCTGCATTTAACACCTGCAACAACACCTGCATTTAACACCTGCATTTGACACCTACAACAACACTTGTAACAACACCTGCAACAACACCTGCATTTAACACCTGCAACAACACCTGCAACAACACCTGCAACAACACCTGCAAAAACACCTGCATTTAACACCTGCAAAAACACCTGCAACAACACCTGCAAAAACACCTGCAACAACACCTGCAACAACACCTATAACAACAACACCTATAACAACACCTGCAACAACACCTATAATAACACCTGTAACATAACCTGCAACAACACCTGCAACAACACCTGTAACAACACCTGCAACAACACCTGCATTTAACACCTGCAACAACACCTGCAACAACACCTGCATTTAAAACCTGCATTTAAAACCTGCAACAACACCTGTAACAACACCTGCATTTGACACCTGCAAAAACACCTGCAACAACACCTGCAACAACACCTATAACAACAACACCTATAACAACACCTGCAACAACACCTATAACAACACCTGTAACATAACCTGCAACAACACCTGCAACAACACCTGTAGCAACACCTGCAACAACACCTGCAACAACACCTGCAACAACACCTGCATTTAATACCTGCAACAACACCTGCAACAACACCTGCAACAACACCTGCAACAACACCTATAACAACACCTGCAACAACACCTGCATTTAACACCTGCAACAACACCTGCATTTAACACCTGCATTTGACACCTGCAACAACACTTGTAACAACACCTGCAACAACACCTGCATTTAACACCTGCAACAACACCTGCAACAACACCTGCAACAACACCTGCAAAAACACCTGCATTTAACACCTGTAAGAACACCTGCAAAAACACCTGCAACAACACCTGCAAAAACACCTGCAACAACACCTGCAACAACACCTATAACAACAACACCTATAACAACACCTGCAACAACACCTACAACAACACCTGTAACAACACCTGCAACAACACCTGCAACAACACCTGCATTTAACACCTGCAACAACACCTGTAACAACACCTGCAACTGCAACAACACCTGCAACAACACCTTCAACAACACCTGCAACAACACCTTCAACAACACCTGTAACAACACCTGCATTTAACACCTGCAACAACACCTGCAACAACACCTGCAACAACACCTGTAACAACACCTGCAACAACACCTATAACAACACCTGCAACAACACCTATAACAACACCTGTAACAAAACCTGCAACAACACCTGCAACAACACCTGTAACAACACCTGCAACAACACCTGCAACAACACCTGCATTTAACACCTGCAACAACACCTGTAACAACACCTGCAACAACACCTGCAACAACACCTGCAACAACACCTATAACAACACCTGCAACAACACCTGCATTTAACACCTGCAACAACACCTGCATTTAACACCTGCATTTGACACCTGCAACAACACTTGTAACAACACCTGCAACAACACCTGCATTTAACACCTGCAACAACACCTGTAACAACACCTGCAACAACACCTGCAATTAACACCTACAACAACACCTGTAACAACACCTGCAACAACACCTGCAACAACACCTGCATTTAAAACCTGTAACAACACCTGCATTTAACACCTACAACAACACCTGTAACAACACCTGCAACAACACCTGCAACAACACCTGCATTTAACACCTGCAACAACACCTGTAACAACACCTGCAACTGCAACAACACCTGCAACAACACCTTCAACAACACCTGCAACAACACCTTCAACAACACCTGTAACAACACCTGCATTTAACACCTGCAACAACACCTGCAACAACACCTGCAACAACACCTGTAACAACACCTGCAACAACACCTATAACAACACCTGCAACAACACCTATAACAACACCTGTAACAAAACCTGCAACAACACCTGCAACAACACCTGTAACAACACCTGCAACAACACCTGCAACAACACCTGCATTTAACACCTGCAACAACACCTGTAACAACACCTGCAACAACACCTGCAACAACACCTGCAACAACACCTATAACAACACCTGCAACAACACCTGCATTTAACACCTGCAACAACACCTGCATTTAACACCTGCATTTGACACCTGCAACAACACTTGTAACAACACCTGCAACAACACCTGCATTTAACACCTGCAACAACACCTGTAACAACACCTGCAACAACACCTGCAATTAACACCTACAACAACACCTGTAACAACACCTGCAACAACACCTGCAACAACACCTGCATTTAACACCTGTAACAACACCTGCATTTAACACCTACAACAACACCTGTAACAACACCTGCAACAACACCTGCAACAACACCTGCATTTAACACCTGCAACAACACCTGTAACAACACCTGCAACAACACCTGCATTTGACACCTGCAACAACACCTGCATTTAACACCTGCAACAACACCTGCATTTAATACCTGCAACAACACCTGCAACAACACCTGCAACAACACCTGCATTTAACACCTGCAACAACACCTGCAACAACACCTGCATTTAACACCTACAACAATACCTGTAACAACACCTGCAACAACACCTGCAACAACACCTACAACAACACCTGCATTTAACACCTGTAACAACACCTGCAACAACACCTGCAACAACACCTGCATTTAACACCTGCAACAACACCTGTAATAACACCTGCAACTGCAATAACACCTGCATTTAACACCTGCAACAACACCTGCAACAACACCTGCAATAACACCTCCATTTAACACCTGCAACAACACCTGCAATAACACCTCCATTTAACACCTGCAACAACACCTGCAACAACACCTGCAATAACACCTCCATTTAACACCTGCAACAACACCTGCAACAACACCTGTAACAACACCTGCATTTAACACCTGCAACAACACCTGTAACAACACCTGCATTTAACACCTGCAACAACACCTGCAATAACACCTGCATTTAACACCTGCAACAACACTTGTAACAACACCTGCAACAACACCTGAATTTAACACCTGCAACAACACCTGTAACAACACCTGCAACAACACCTGCAATTAACACCTACAACAACACCTGTAACAACACCTGCAACAACACCTGCAACAACACCTGCATTTAAAACCTGTAACAACACCTGCATTTAACACCTACAACAACACCTGTAACAACACCTGCAACAACACCTGCAACAACACCTGCATTTAACACCTGCAACAACACCTGTAACAACACCTGCAACTGCAACAACACCTGCAACAACACCTTCAACAACACCTGCAACAACACCTTCAACAACACCTGTAACAACACCTGCATTTAACACCTGCAACAACACCTGCAACAACACCTGCAACAACACCTGTAACAACACCTGCAACAACACCTATAACAACACCTGCAACAACACCTATAACAACACCTGTAACAAAACCTGCAACAACACCTGCAACAACACCTGTAACAACACCTGCAACAACACCTGCAACAACACCTGCATTTAACACCTGCAACAACACCTGTAACAACACCTGCAACAACACCTGCAACAACACCTGCAACAACACCTATAACAACACCTGCAACAACACCTGCATTTAACACCTGCAACAACACCTGCATTTAACACCTGCATTTGACACCTGCAACAACACTTGTAACAACACCTGCAACAACACCTGCATTTAACACCTGCAACAACACCTGTAACAACACCTGCAACAACACCTGCAATTAACACCTACAACAACACCTGTAACAACACCTGCAACAACACCTGCAACAACACCTGCATTTAACACCTGTAACAACACCTGCATTTAACACCTACAACAACACCTGTAACAACACCTGCAACAACACCTGCAACAACACCTGCATTTAACACCTGCAACAACACCTGTAACAACACCTGCAACAACACCTGCATTTGACACCTGCAACAACACCTGCATTTAACACCTGCAACAACACCTGCATTTAATACCTGCAACAACACCTGCAACAACACCTGCAACAACACCTGCAACAACACCTGCATTTAACACCTGCAACAACACCTGCAACAACACCTGCATTTAACACCTACAACAATACCTGTAACAACACCTGCAACAACACCTGCAACAACACCTACAACAACACCTGCATTTAACACCTGTAACAACACCTGCAACAACACCTGCAACAACACCTGCATTTAACACCTGCAACAACACCTGTAATAACACCTGCAACTGCAATAACACCTGCATTTAACACCTGCAACAACACCTGCAACAACACCTGCAATAACACCTCCATTTAACACCTGCAACAACACCTGCAATAACACCTCCATTTAACACCTGCAACAACACCTGCAACAACACCTGCAATAACACCTCCATTTAACACCTGCAACAACACCTGCAACAACACCTGTAACAACACCTGCATTTAACACCTGCAACAACACCTGTAACAACACCTGCATTTAACACCTGCAACAACACCTGCAATAACACCTGCATTTAACACCTGCAACAACACCTGTAACAACACCTGCAACAACACCTGCTTTTAACACCTGCAACAACACCTGTAACAACACCTGCAACAACACCTGCAACAACACGTGTAACAACACCTGCATTTAACACCTGCAACAACACCTGCATTTGACACCTGCAACAACATCTGCATTTAACACCTGCAACAACACCTGCATTTAATACCTGCAACAACACCTGCAACAACACCTGCAACAACACCTGCAACAACACCTGCATTTAACACCTGCAACAACACCTGCAACAACACCTGCATTTAACACCTACAACAATACCTGTAACAACACCTGCAACAACACCTGCAACAACACCTACAACAACACCTGCATTTAACACCTGTAACAACACCTGCAACAACACCTGCAACAACACCTGCATTTAACACCTGCAACAACACCTGTAATAACACCTGCAACTGCAATAACACCTGCATTTAACACCTGCAACAACACCTGCAACAACACCTGCAATAACACCTCCATTTAACACCTGCAACAACACCTGCAATAACACCTCCATTTAACACCTGCAACAACACCTGCAACAACACCTGCAATAACACCTCCATTTAACACCTGCAACAACACCTGCAACAACACCTGTAACAACACCTGCATTTAACACCTGCAACAACACCTGTAACAACACCTGCATTTAACACCTGCAACAACACCTGCAATAACACCTGCATTTAACACCTGCAACAACACCTGTAACAACACCTGCAACAACACCTGCTTTTAACACCTGCAACAACACCTGTAACAACACCTGCAACAACACCTGCAACAACACGTGTAACAACACCTGCATTTAACACCTGCAACAACACCTGCATTTGACACCTGCAACAACATCTGCATTTAACACCTGCAACAACACCTGCATTTAATACCTGCAACAACACCTGCAACAACACCTGCAACAACACCTGCAACAACACCTGCATTTAACACCTGCAACAACACCTGCAACAACACCTGCATTTAACACCTACAACAATACCTGTAACAACACCTGCAACAACACCTGCAACAACACCTACAACAACACCTGCATTTAACACCTGTAACAACACCTGCAACAACACCTGCAACAACACCTGCATTTAACACCTGCAACAACACCTGTAATAACACCTGCAACTGCAACAACACCTGCATTTAACACCTGCAACAACACCTGCAACAACACCTGCAACAACACCTGCATTGAACACCTACAACAATACCTGTAACAACACCTGCAACAACACCTGCAACAACACCTACAACAACACCTGCATTTAACACCTGTAACAACACCTGCAACAACACCTGCAACAACACCTGCATTTAACACCTGCAACAACACCTGTAATAACACCTGCAACTGCAACAACACCTGCATTTAACACCTGCAACAACACCTGTAACAACACCTGCAACAACACCTGCTTTTAACACCTGCAACAACACCTGTAACAACACCTGCAACAACACCTGCAACAACACGTGTAACAACACCTGCATTTAACACCTGCAACAACACCTGCTTTTAACACCTGCAACAACACCTGTAACAACACCTGCAACAACACCTGCAACAACACCTGTAACAACACCTGCATTTAACAACTGCAACAACACCTGCAACAACACCTGCATCTAACACCTGCAACAACACCTGCTTTTAACACCTGCAACAACACCTGTAACAACACCTGCAACAACACCTGTAACAACACCTGCATTTAACACCTGCAACAACACCTGTAACAACACCTGCAACAACATCTGCATTTGACACCTGCAACAACACCTGCATTTAACACCTGCAACAACACCTGTAACAACACCTGCAACACCTGCTTTTAACACCTGCAACAACACCTGTAACAACACCTGCAACAACACCTGCATTTAACACCTGCAACAACACCTGCATTTAACACCTGCAACAACACCTGCATTTGACACCTGTAACAACACCTGTAACAACACCTGTAACAACACCTGCATTTAACACCTGCAACAACACCTGTAACAACACCTGCAACAACACCTGCAACAACACCTGTAACAACACCTGCAACAACACCTGCAACAACACCTCCATTTAACACCTGCAACAACACCTGTAACAACACCTGCAACAACACCTGTAACAACACCTGCATTTAACACCTGCAACAACACCTGTAACAACACCTGCAACAACATCTGCATTTGACACCTGCAACAACACCTGCATTTAACACCTGCAACAACACCTGTAACAACACCTGCATTTGACACCTGCATTTAACACTTGCAACAACACCTGCAACAACACCTGCATTTGACACCTGCAACAACACCTGCTGTGACGGAGCAGCTCCATCACTGACTGCAGTCAGCACACACACCAACACACACGCTGACACACACACATCCGCCAAACTTTTCCCTCTGCCAGTGCGCCTATAATCATAGGAAAAGTTTGGCGGATGTGTGGGTGTGACCTATGGTGTCAGAAGTGGGATGGCTAGTCGCAAGAAGCTAATCCGGCCCCAAAAGCAGCACACAGGACTGCGGTCCCAGCGGCGAGAGCAGTTGGAGGAAGCAGCTGCCAAGGCTGACCCGGCTTGGGACACAGTGGCAACTTTGACAGAGGAGGATGATGAGGAGTACAGGCCTTGGCAAGTCCCAGCAGCTCCTAAAGGCCCAGCGTCTGCAGGTGAAGCAGGAGGAGAACTGGTGGCTATGATGAGAGACTTTTTGGCATCACAGCAAAGGAGAGAGGAGGGCCTGTTGGCAGAGATCCAAGGCCTGAGGGCTTCTCTTCCAGGGCCCGAGCAGCCTTATCAACCGGTGCCCCAGTCCTGACAGACTCTTGCACCACGGGGGCAGAACAGGCCAGCCCATGTCACAACTCCAAGTACAGCCACTGTGAGCAGCCCAAGATTCGAGTTGCCAACCCCAGCACCCTGGCGAGGACATCAGGATTCAGCAGCTGAGTATCCTTCTTTTCCGTCTCAGGATGCCAGCAGTAGACCTGAACAGCCGAGGCCAGAGTGGAGGCCCTACCAAGACCCCAAAATTCCACAATATCAGATGGGGGAAGAGATTGAGAACTATTTGCTGAGATTTGAGCGAATTGCCAAGACCTGGAAATGGCCAGAGAGTGAGTGGGCCTGCCGCCTCGTTCCACTGCTGACTGGTAAGGCACTGGAGGCCTACACTGCAATGGATGAGGAGATGGCTCACTGCTACACTGACTTGAGAGCAGCCCTGCTCATATAATTTGACATCTCTCCAGAGATGTACCGGCAGCAGTTCCGTGTGGTGTACCAGCTCCACGTTTCACCAATGCACCAGCGCCACGTTTCACCAGTCTAACCCACCGACCAGCTTTCCAGCATCCTCAGTCACGGCCTACAAGGGGAGAGAGACACCAGGAACCTTCAGGTGACACCATCTCTGCCCCAAACCAACGAGGATCGGGTAAGGACCTTGTTTGCTTCTATTGCCAGCAGCCAGGCCACAAAGCTTCTGTGTGTCCTGTATGCAAAGCTAAGGTCACCGGCGCTTGTTATGCACCCCAGTCAGAAATGGGCCCCGAGGCTGACATGGAGGTGAAAACGCGAAATAAAACTGTTACCATCAGTGGTCAACGCGTGACAGCCCTGTTAGACTCAGGTAGCTACATGTCTCTGGTTAAAAGTGCTCTGGTGCCAGTAGGCAGTGTGGACTACAGCAGGCAGGCGCACATTTTGTGTGTTCATGGAGACAGGCACCTCTATCCCAAAACTGAACTAATGGTGATCATTGATGAACACTCTTACCTACTGACTGTTGGGGTTGTAGAGAATCTGCCTGTTGATGCCATCTTGGGTTGGGACTTTCCTGTGTTAATGGACTTGTTACAGGATAAAGAACTGTCAGAGCAAAGTGACTCTGGAAAAAAGGGAGTACTGAATGTGCATGTGTCTTGTCCTGTAATCACCAGAGCCCAAGCGAAAGCTGGTGTTCAACCACTCCCAGACCTCGACAGTAGTCTGTGTGAGGGTGGCACTAAGGGGCCAAGAAAATCCCGTCGCCAGCGACGCTTTGAGAAACAGCTAAAGCTAGCTCAACCAGACCGACAGATTGTGCTGTGTGATGACATGTGGAATGTGCCTGACAATATTTCAGTGTTACAAAGGGAAGAAGCTACTTTGAAACCATTGTTTGCCAAAGTAGTCAAGGACACCAGTGGGGATTGTGTGGGGAAGGAGATGTTCATTGTTGACAATGATGTGCTGTATTGTGTTTGTAATGAAGACAAACGTCTTGTGATCCCAGCTAGTTGTAGAGTCCTTGTCATGCACCTAGCACACACACTCCCATGGGCAGGACACCTTGGTCGCCACAAAACCTACATTCGTGTCAGTTCACTTTTTTATTGGCCTTCCATGTACACCGACATTCAGAAATATTGCACCACATGCCCTACATGCCAGAAAACATGCACTGCCCGCAAATCTGACCAAGCTTTTCTGCAGCCTCTCCCTGTCATCTCCACACCATTCCGCATGGACATCGTGGGCCCTCTGGTGAAAAGCAGCGGAGGTCATCAGTACATCCTGGTCATCTGTGATTATGCAACGCGGTTTCCAGAGGCTTTTCCCCTTCGCACCATCACTGCTCCAGCAGTAGTGCGTGCGTTGGTCCAGCTTTTCTCCAGGGTGGGAATACCAGACGAGATCCTCACCGATCAGGGGACCAACTTTACCTCCAGACTCATGCAGCTCCTCTATAAGCAGCTGGACATTAAAGCAATCAAGACCACGCCGTACCACCCACAGACGGACGGTTTGGTTGAGAGATTTAACCAGACGCTGAAGAGGATGCTCCGGAAGTTTGTTGACGACACAGGGAAGGACTGGGATCGCTGGCTGCCATTCCTGCTGTTTGCATACCGGGAGGTTCCTCAAGCCTCAACAGGTTTTTTTTCCGTTTGAGCTCCTGTATGGCTGGGATGTACAAGGACCCTTGGATCTACTTCATAAGGGTTGGGAGGCTCCATCAACCACTACTAACGACAGAGGGGTGATCCAGTTTGTGCTGGAGATGAGGGAGCGACTCGTTAAATACCAGGAGGAGGCAGAGGTCAATCTGCGAGAGGTCCAGAAGAGTCAGAAGACTTGGTACGACCAACAGGCTCGACATCGGCAGTTCCAGCCTGACCAGAAAGTTCTGCTGCTTCTTCCTTTATCCAACAGCAAGCTCCTGGCAAAATGGCAAGGCCCATACACCATCTCCCGCAAGATGGGCCCAGTCACCTATAAGGTTTACCATCCTGAGAAGAAACGACCGAAACAGACCTACCATGTCAACCTTCTCAAAGAGTGGAAGGAGCGACAAGTGGCTTCTACAGGGATGGCTCTGCTGGTAAGAGAGGTGGACCTTGAGGAAGAAGAAGAGATGGGTCCAGAAACTCAAGCAACGCCTGTCTCTCCTGTATTGGTACATCTGGCCCCAGAACGAGCATCACAGCTTCTGCAGGTCTTTCAGGAGGCTTCTTCTCTGTTTGCTGCCAATCCAGGGAAAACCACTGTGTTTGAGCATATCATCCGACTGAAAGAGGGACAAGCAATTCGCCAACGTCCCTACAGAGTCCCGCAAAATCTGGTGGCGAAACTGAAACAGGAGGTAGAAGAAATGCTCAGACTGGGTGTGATCGAGCCATCCAACTCCGAGTGGTGAAGTCCGGTGGTCATCGTCTTCAAAAAGGACGGGTCCCTCCGCATCTGCATTGACTTCAGGAAACTCAATTCAATCTCTCAGTTTGATGCCTACCCAATGCCAAGGATCGATGACCTGCTGGAACAGATTGGAGCAGCAAAGTTCATCACCACGTTGGACCTGTGTAAAGGGTACTGGCAAGTGCCCCTTTCGAACACCAGCTGGTCTCTTCCAGTTCACTGTGATGCCCTTCGGTCTTCATGGAGCTCCAGCCACCTTCCAGAGACTGATGGACAGAGTCCTCCAGGATTGTGGACATTGCAGCGCCGCCTATCTGGACGATGTGGTCATCTACAGCAATACCTGGGAAGATCATATACAACATCTGTCCCTGGTTCTTGGGAAAATCCAGCAGGCTGGGCTGACCCTCAATCCCTCAAAGTGTGAGTGGGCACGGCAAGAGACAAGGTACCTGGGTTACTTACTGGGCCGAGGAGAGGTGCGACCTCAAGTGGATAAGGTTGAAGCTATCCAGAAATGCCCTCGACCTCGCACCAAGAAGGAGGTACGGTCTTTCCTGGGGTTGGCTGGCTGGTACAGGAGATTTGTGCCCCAATTTGCAACGATTGCTGCACTGATCACGGCACTCACCAGCAAGGACCAGAGAAATCCTGTTACCTGGTCAGATGACTGTGAAACAGCTTTCAGCACCCTGAAAGCCCACCTGTGCTCTTCCCCTGTTCTCAAAAGTCCAGACTTCAACCGACGATTCCTGGTACAGGTGGATGCCTCTGCAGTTGGTCTTGGAGCAGTTCTGGCCCAAGGAGATCCAGGAGAAGAGCATCCAATTCTGTACTTGAGCCGCAAGCTTCAGCCACGTGAGACCAGGTATTCCACGGTGGAGAAGGAGGGCCTGGCCATTAAGTGGGGATTGGAAAGTCTGCGGTACTACCTACTTGGACGGGAGTTTGATCTTGAAACGGACCACAGAGCTCTGACCTGGATCAACTCAATGAAGGACCACAACAGTCGCCTGACCAGATGGTATCTTTCACTCCAGCCGTTCAAGTTCACCATCCGACACCGATCAGGAAAGTCCAATGTGGTGGCTGCCTACCTTTCCAGGTTGCTGCACATCGTTAACGTCCGGGAGGAGGGGGATGATGTGACGGAGCGGCTCCGTCACTGACTGCAGTCAGCACACACACCAACACACATGCTGACACATACATCCGCTAAACTTTTCCCTCTGCCAGTGCGCCTATAATCATTCAGTAAATCAAACCATCATCCTCCTTTCCCTCTCAGTTTCATAGCGCGATTAAGGGTGCACACTTGAAAGAGCTACTTTTGGTATCACACATATATATACAGATTCAGAGTGGTATTACCGTTGGTGCGTTGCATATGCGCTCCGCGGTGTCCCGTTTGTTCCAAACAGAGGCGGCCCATTTCCGCATACTAAATAGGTGGATGGGGCGCGCATGGGTGATCACATGATTGATTGATTAATTAAATGTTTGTTTTGAAAGTATCGCCACCGATACATTACAGTGGTGGTACTAAAATATGGATGAGAATGGGTTTAAATAGGGGTGAGTAAACCATGTTAATTTAACAGAGTATAAATTGCTCATTCATGAGATAATTTGTTTCTTGAAAATGTTACGCAATTTATAACGCCCAGTGGGAGGGGCTTCTTGTGTTTAAAAGAGAGCTGCTTGCTGCTTTCAAGCAGTCTAGGATGGTTACAGTGAAGGTAACATGTTACAGCAGAGACTTTATTTCTTGAAGTACAGTTTGTTTGCTGAGTTATGTGGATTTTGTTTTTGGACGACTTTTGTTTTGTAAATAGTTTAAATAGTCTAAAAAACATTTTTTTCCTGTTTTTGCATTTTTGTAAATATCTATCACTGCACTTTGGGAGGCCGGCAAAAAACACTTCACTTACAGTCTGCGATTACGCCTGTTTTTAAGTTTTTGGGTGGATTGAAAGAGGACCCCGTCACACCTGCATTTAACACCTGCAACAACACCTGCATTTAACACCTGCAACAACACCTGTAACAACACCTGCAACAACACCTGCAACAACACCTGTAACAACACCTGCATTTAACACCTGCAACAACACCTGCATTTAACACCTGCAACAACACCTGTAACAACACCTGCAACAACACCTGTAACAACACCTGCAACAACACCTGCAACAACACCTGTAACAACACCTGCATTTAACACCTGCAACAACACCTGTAACAACACCTGCAACAACACCTGCAACAACACCTGCATTTAACACCTGCAACAACACCTGCAACAACACCTGTAACAACACCTGCAACAACACCTGCAACAACACCTGCACTTGTAACACAGTTGTTGTTGCTGTCTGTCTCTCACCTGTCTGTCTCTCACCTGTCTGCCTCTCACCTGTCTGTCTTTCACCTGTCTGCCTCTCACCTGTCTGCCTCTCACATGTCTGTCTCTCACCTGTCTGTGATCTTACCTGTCTGCCTCTCACCTGTCTGTTTCTCACATGTCTGTCTCTCACCTGTCTGCCTCTCACCTGTCTGCCTCTCACCTGTCTGTCTCTCACATGTCTGCCTCTCACCTGTCTTTCTCCTCAGGTGTGCACGTGTTCGGCCTGTGTGCAACCGCTCTGGTCACTGACATCATCCAGCTGTCGACAGGTTACCACGCCCCCTTCTTCCTTACAGTCTGTAAACCAAACTACACGCTGGTCGGCCTCTCGTGCGACAGGAACGCCTACATCACCAGAGACATCTGCTCAGGTCATGATCAGCACGCCATCATGGCCGCCAGGTGAGTCACCTGCTACTTCCTGTTCTCTTAACGTGTCTGAAGATGGTCGATCATTGATCAGTTGGTTTCTGCTCTCTCCTCGGCTTCTACAGGAAAACTTTTCCTTCCCAGCATGCAACTCTGTCGGCCTTCGCTGCTGTTTATGTGTCTGTAAGTATAAACAACAACAAACTGTTCATATTTACAAGTTATTATGTAAAGTGTCTGTGTATACTCAGAAGAATTTAACCCTTTAAGCTCTGATTGTTTGGATTGATTCTGTGTTTCAGATGTATTTTAACTCCACCATCTCTGACAGCACCAAGCTGCTCAAACCCGTCCTGGTGTTTGCGTTCGCAATCGCTGCAGCGCTGACAGGTCTGACTCAGATCACACAGCACCGCAGTCACGCCATCGACGTGTACGTGGGCTTCCTCATCGGAGCCTTCATTGCCGCTTACCTGGTGAGAGCAACAAACACAACAACAAGACAACAAACACAACAAACACAACAAGACAACAAACACAACAACAACACAAGAAACACAACAACAAGACAACAAAGACAACAACAAGACAACAAACACAACAAACACAACAAGACAACAAACACAACAACAAGACAACAAAGACAACAACAAGACAACAAAAAGACAACAAACACAACAACAAGACAACAAACACAACAAAACAACAAACACAACAACAAGACAACAAGCACAACAAGACAACAAACACAACAACAAGACAACAAGCAAAACAACAAGACAACAAACACAACAACAAGACAACAAACACAACAAAAAGACAACAAACACAACAAGACAACAAACACAACAAAAAGACAACAAACACAACAACAACACAACCACAAGACAACAAACACAACAACAAGACAACAAGCACAACAAGACAACGCGCCCACATGTTCAACACGCTTCAGCAGCACCCACATGTTCAACACACTTCAACAGCACCCACATGTTCAACACACTTCAGCAGCACCCACATGTTCAACATGATTCAGCAGCACCCACATGTTCAACACGCTTCAGCAGCACCCACATGTTCAACACACTTCAACAGCACCCACATGTTCAACATGATTCAGCAGCACCCACATGTTCAACACACTTCAGCAGCACCCACATGTTCAACACGCTTCAACAGCACCCACATGTTCAACACGCTTCAGCAGCACCCACATGTTCAACATGATTCAGCAGCACCCACATGTACAACATGATTCAGCAGCACCCACATGTTCAACATGATTCAGCAGCACCCACATGTTCAACACACTTCAACAGCACCCACATGTTCAACACGCTTCAGCAGCACCCACATGTTCAACATGATTCAGCAGCACCCACATGTTCAACATGATTCAGCAGCACCCACATGTTCAACACGCTTCAGCAGCACCCACATGTTCAACACGCTTCAGCAGCACCCACATGTTCAACACGCTTCAGCAGCACCCACATGTTCAACACACTTCAGCAGCACCCACATGTTCAACACACTTCAGCAGCACCCACATGTTCAACACACTTCAACAGCACCCACATGTTCAACACACTTCAGCAGCACCCACATGTTCAACACACTTCAGCAGCACCTACATGTTCAACACACTTCAACAGCACCCACATGTTCAACACACTTCAGCAGCACCTACATGTTCAACACACCACGCTTCAACAGCACCCACATGTTCAACACACTTCAGCAGCACCCACATGTTCAACACACTTCAGCAGCACCCACATGTTCAACACACTTCAACAGCACCCACATGTTCAACACGCTTCAACTGCACCCACATGTTCAACACACTTCAACAGCACCCACATGTTCAACACACTTCAACCGCACCCACATGTTCAACACACTTCAACAGCACCCACATGTTCAACACGCTTCAGCAGCACCCACATGTTCAACACACTTCAGCAGCACCCACATATTCAACACGCTTCAGCAGCACCCACATGTTCAACACGCTTCAGCAGCACCCACATGTTCAACACGCTTCAGCAGCACCCACATATTCAACACGCTTCAGCAGCACCCACATATTCAACACGCTTCAGCAGCACCCACATGTTCAACACGCTTCAGCAGCACCCACATATTCAACACGCTTCAGCAGCACCCACATGTTCAACACACTTCAGCAGCACCCACATGTTCAACACGCTTCAGCAGCACCCACATGTTCAACACGCTTCAGCAGCACCCACATATTCAACACGCTTCAGCAGCACCCACATGTTCAACACACTTCAGCAGCACCCACATGTTCAACACGCTTCAGCAGCACCCACATGTTCAACACGCTTCAGCAGCACCCACATGTTCAACACGCTTCAGCAGCACCCACATGTTCAACACGCTTCAGCAGCACCCACATGTTCAACACGCTTCAGCAGCACCCACATGTTCAACACGCTTCAGCAGCACCCACATGTTCAACACACTTCAGCAGCACCCACATGTTCAACACACTTCAACAGCACCCACATGTTCAACACGTTTCAACAGCACCCACATGTTCAACACACTTCAGCAGCACCTACATGTTCAACACACTTCAACAGCACCCACATGTTCAACACGCTTCAGCAGCACCCACATGTTCAACACGCTTCAGCAGCACCCACATGTTCAACACGCCACGCTTCAACAGCACCCACATGTTCAACACGCTTCAGCAGCACCCACATGTTCAACACGCTTCAGCAGCACCCACATGTTCAACACGCCACGCTTCAACAGCACCCACATGTTCAACACACTTCAGCAGCACCCACATGTTCAACACGCTTCAGCAGCACCCACATGTTCAACACGCCACGCTTCAACAGCACCCACATGTTCAATACGCTTCAGCAGCACCCACATGTTCAACACGCTTCAGCAGCACCCACATGTTCAACACACTTCAGCAGCACCCACATGTTCAACACGCTTCAGCAGCACCCACATGTTCAACACGCTTCAGCAGCACCCACATGTTCAACACGCTTCAGCAGCACCCACATGTTCAATACGCTTCAGCAGCACCCACATGTTCAACACACTTCAGCAGCACCCACATGTTCAACACACTTCAGCAGCACCCACATGTTCAACACGCCACGCTTCAACAGCACCCACATGTTCAACACGCTTCAGCAGCACCCACATGTTCAACACGCTTCAGCAGCACCCACATGTTCAACACGCCACGCTTCAACAGCACCCACATGTTCAACACACTTCAGCAGCACCCACATGTTCAACACACTTCAGCAGCACCCACATGTTCAACACACTTCAGCAGCACCCACATGTTCAACACGCCACGCTTCAACAGCACCCACATGTTCAACATGCTTCAGCAGCACCCACATGTTCAACACGCTTCAGCAGCACCCACATGTTCAACACGCCACGCTTCAACAGCACCCACATGTTCAACACACTTCAGCAGCACCCACATGTTCAACACGCTTCAGCAGCACCCACATGTTCAACACGCTTCAGCAGCACCCACATGTTCAACACGCCACGCTTCAACAGCACCCACATGTTCAATACGCTTCAGCAGCACCCACATGTTCAACACGCTTCAGCAGCACCCACATGTTCAACACGCTTCAACAGCACCCACATGTTCAACACGCTTCAACCGCACCCACATGTTCAACACGCTTCAGCAGCACCCACATGTTCAACACGCTTCAACAGCACCCACATGTTCAACACGCTTCAGCAGCACCCACATGTTCAACACGCTTCAGCAGCACCCACATGTTCAACACACTTCAGCAGCACCCACATGTTCAACACACTTCAGCAGCACCCACATGTTCAACACACTTCAGCAGCACCCACATGTTCAACACGCTTCAGCAGCACCCACATGTTCAACACGCTTCAGCAGCACCCACATGTTCAACACGCTTCAGCAGCACCCACATGTTCAACACACTTCAGCAGCACCCACATGTTCAACACGTTTCAGCAGCACCCACATGTTCAATACGCTTCAGCAGCACCCACATGTTCAACACGCTTCAACAGCACCCACATGTTCAACACACTTCAGCAGCACCCACATGTTCAACACGCTTCAGCAGCACCCACATGTTCAACACGCTTCAGCAGCACCCACATGTTCAACACACTTCAGCAGCACCTACATGTTCAACACACTTCAACATCACCCACATGTTCAACACACTTCAACAGCACCCACATGTTCAATACGCTTCAGCAGCACCCACATGTTCAACACACTTCAACATCACCCACATGTTCAACACACTTCAACAGCACCCACATGTTCAATACGCTTCAACAGCACCCACATGTTCAACACGCTTCAGCAGCACCCACATGTTCAACACGCCACGCTTCAACAGCACCCACATGTTCAACACGCTTCAGCAGCACCCACATGTTCAACACGCTTCAGCAGCACCCACATGTTCAACACGCCACGCTTCAACAGCACCCACATGTTCAACACACTTCAGCAGCACCCACATGTTCAACACGCTTCAGCAGCACCCACATGTTCAACACGCCACGCTTCAACAGCACCCACATGTTCAACACGCTTCAGCAGCACCCACATGTTCAACACGCTTCAGCAGCACCCACATGTTCAACACGCCACGCTTCAACAGCACCCACATGTTCAACACACTTCAGCAGCACCCACATGTTCAACACACTTCAGCAGCACCCACATGTTCAACACACTTCAGCAGCACCCACATGTTCAACACGCCACGCTTCAACAGCACCCACATGTTCAACATGCTTCAGCAGCACCCACATGTTCAACACGCTTCAGCAGCACCCACATGTTCAACACGCCACGCTTCAACAGCACCCACATGTTCAACACACTTCAGCAGCACCCACATGTTCAACACGCTTCAGCAGCACCCACATGTTCAACACGCTTCAGCAGCACCCACATGTTCAACACGCCACGCTTCAACAGCACCCACATGTTCAATACGCTTCAGCAGCACCCACATGTTCAACACGCTTCAGCAGCACCCACATGTTCAACACGCTTCAACAGCACCCACATGTTCAACACGCTTCAACCGCACCCACATGTTCAACACGCTTCAGCAGCACCCACATGTTCAACACGCTTCAACAGCACCCACATGTTCAACACGCTTCAGCAGCACCCACATGTTCAACACGCTTCAGCAGCACCCACATGTTCAACACACTTCAGCAGCACCCACATGTTCAACACGCTTCAGCAGCACCCACATGTTCAACACACTTCAGCAGCACCCACATGTTCAATACGCTTCAGCAGCACCCACATGTTCAACACGCTTCAGCAGCACCCACATGTTCAACACGCTTCAGCAGCACCCACATGTTCAATACGCTTCAGCAGCACCCACATGTTCAACACACTTCAGCAGCACCCACATGTTCAACACACTTCAGCAGCACCCACATGTTCAACACGCCACGCTTCAACAGCACCCACATGTTCAACACGCTTCAGCAGCACCCACATGTTCAACACGCTTCAGCAGCACCCACATGTTCAACACGCCACGCTTCAACAGCACCCACATGTTCAACACACTTCAGCAGCACCCACATGTTCAACACACTTCAGCAGCACCCACATGTTCAACACACTTCAGCAACACCCACATGTTCAACACGCCACGCTTCAACAGCACCCACATGTTCAACATGCTTCAGCAGCACCCACATGTTCAACACGCTTCAGCAGCACCCACATGTTCAACACGCCACGCTTCAACAGCACCCACATGTTCAACACACTTCAGCAGCACCCACATGTTCAACACGCTTCAGCAGCACCCACATGTTCAACACGCTTCAGCAGCACCCACATGTTCAACACGCCACGCTTCAACAGCACCCACATGTTCAATACGCTTCAGCAGCACCCACATGTTCAACACGCTTCAGCAGCACCCACATGTTCAACACGCTTCAACAGCACCCACATGTTCAACACGCTTCAACCGCACCCACATGTTCAACACGCTTCAGCAGCACCCACATGTTCAACACGCTTCAACAGCACCCACATGTTCAACACGCTTCAGCAGCACCCACATGTTCAACACGCTTCAGCAGCACCCACATGTTCAACACGCCACGCTTCAACAGCACCCACATGTTCAATACGCTTCAGCAGCACCCACATGTTCAACACGCTTCAGCAGCACCCACATGTTCAACACGCTTCAACAGCACCCACATGTTCAACACGCTTCAACCGCACCCACATGTTCAACACGCTTCAGCAGCACCCACATGTTCAACACGCTTCAACAGCACCCACATGTTCAACACGCTTCAGCAGCACCCACATGTTCAACACGCTTCAGCAGCACCCACATGTTCAACACACTTCAGCAGCACCCACATGTTCAACACACTTCAGCAGCACCCACATGTTCAACACACTTCAGCAGCACCCACATGTTCAACACGCTTCAGCAGCACCCACATGTTCAACACGCTTCAGCAGCACCCACATGTTCAACACGCTTCAGCAGCACCCACATGTTCAACACACTTCAGCAGCACCCACATGTTCAACACGTTTCAGCAGCACCCACATGTTCAATACGCTTCAGCAGCACCCACATGTTCAACACGCTTCAACAGCACCCACATGTTCAACACACTTCAGCAGCACCCACATGTTCAACACGCTTCAGCAGCACCCACATGTTCAACACGCTTCAGCAGCACCCACATGTTCAACACGCTTCAGCAGCACCCACATGTTCAACACACTTCAGCAGCACCCACATGTTCAACACGTTTCAGCAGCACCCACATGTTCAATACGCTTCAGCAGCACCCACATGTTCAACACGCTTCAACATCACCCACATGTTCAACACACTTCAACAGCACCCACATGTTCAATACGCTTCAGCAGCACCCACATGTTCAACACACTTCAACATCACCCACATGTTCAACACACTTCAACAGCACCCACATGTTCAATACGCTTCAACAGCACCCACATGTTCAACACGCTTCAGCAGCACCCACATGTTCAACACGCCACGCTTCAACAGCACCCACATGTTCAACACGCTTCAGCAGCACCCACATGTTCAACACGCTTCAGCAGCACCCACATGTTCAACACGCCACGCTTCAACAGCACCCACATGTTCAACACACTTCAGCAGCACCCACATGTTCAACACGCTTCAGCAGCACCCACATGTTCAACACGCCACGCTTCAACAGCACCCACATGTTCAACACGCTTCAGCAGCACCCACATGTTCAACACGCTTCAGCAGCACCCACATGTTCAACACGCCACGCTTCAACAGCACCCACATGTTCAACACACTTCAGCAGCACCCACATGTTCAACACACTTCAGCAGCACCCACATGTTCAACACACTTCAGCAGCACCCACATGTTCAACACGCCACGCTTCAACAGCACCCACATGTTCAACATGCTTCAGCAGCACCCACATGTTCAACACGCTTCAGCAGCACCCACATGTTCAACACGCCACGCTTCAACAGCACCCACATGTTCAACACACTTCAGCAGCACCCACATGTTCAACACGCTTCAGCAGCACCCACATGTTCAACACGCTTCAGCAGCACCCACATGTTCAACACGCCACGCTTCAACAGCACCCACATGTTCAATACGCTTCAGCAGCACCCACATGTTCAACACGCTTCAGCAGCACCCACATGTTCAACACGCTTCAACAGCACCCACATGTTCAACACGCTTCAACCGCACCCACATGTTCAACACGCTTCAGCAGCACCCACATGTTCAACACGCTTCAACAGCACCCACATGTTCAACACGCTTCAGCAGCACCCACATGTTCAACACGCTTCAGCAGCACCCACATGTTCAACACACTTCAGCAGCACCCACATGTTCAACACACTTCAGCAGCACCCACATGTTCAACACACTTCAGCAGCACCCACATGTTCAACACGCTTCAGCAGCACCCACATGTTCAACACGCTTCAGCAGCACCCACATGTTCAACACGCTTCAGCAGCACCCACATGTTCAACACACTTCAGCAGCACCCACATGTTCAACACGTTTCAGCAGCACCCACATGTTCAATACGCTTCAGCAGCACCCACATGTTCAACACGCTTCAACAGCACCCACATGTTCAACACACTTCAGCAGCACCCACATGTTCAACACGCTTCAGCAGCACCCACATGTTCAACACGCTTCAGCAGCACCCACATGTTCAACACACTTCAGCAGCACCTACATGTTCAACACACTTCAACATCACCCACATGTTCAACACACTTCAACAGCACCCACATGTTCAATACGCTTCAGCAGCACCCACATGTTCAACACACTTCAACATCACCCACATGTTCAACACACTTCAACAGCACCCACATGTTCAATACGCTTCAACAGCACCCACATGTTCAACACGCTTCAGCAGCACCCACATGTTCAACACGCCACGCTTCAACAGCACCCACATGTTCAACACGCTTCAGCAGCACCCACATGTTCAACACGCTTCAGCAGCACCCACATGTTCAACACGCCACGCTTCAACAGCACCCACATGTTCAACACACTTCAGCAGCACCCACATGTTCAACACGCTTCAGCAGCACCCACATGTTCAACACGCCACGCTTCAACAGCACCCACATGTTCAACACGCTTCAGCAGCACCCACATGTTCAACACGCTTCAGCAGCACCCACATGTTCAACACGCCACGCTTCAACAGCACCCACATGTTCAATACGCTTCAGCAGCACCCACATGTTCAACACGCTTCAGCAGCACCCACATGTTCAACACACTTCAGCAGCACCCACATGTTCAATACGCTTCAGCAGCACCCACATGTTCAACACGCTTCAGCAGCACCCACATGTTCAACACGCTTCAGCAGCACCCACATGTTCAATACGCTTCAGCAGCACCCACATGTTCAACACACTTCAGCAGCACCCACATGTTCAACACACTTCAGCAGCACCCACATGTTCAACACGCCACGCTTCAACAGCACCCACATGTTCAACACGCTTCAGCAGCACCCACATGTTCAACACGCTTCAGCAGCACCCACATGTTCAACACGCCACGCTTCAACAGCACCCACATGTTCAACACACTTCAGCAGCACCCACATGTTCAACACACTTCAGCAGCACCCACATGTTCAACACACTTCAGCAACACCCACATGTTCAACACGCCACGCTTCAACAGCACCCACATGTTCAACATGCTTCAGCAGCACCCACATGTTCAACACGCTTCAGCAGCACCCACATGTTCAACACGCCACGCTTCAACAGCACCCACATGTTCAACACACTTCAGCAGCACCCACATGTTCAACACGCTTCAGCAGCACCCACATGTTCAACACGCTTCAGCAGCACCCACATGTTCAACACGCCACGCTTCAACAGCACCCACATGTTCAATACGCTTCAGCAGCACCCACATGTTCAACACGCTTCAGCAGCACCCACATGTTCAACACGCTTCAACAGCACCCACATGTTCAACACGCTTCAACCGCACCCACATGTTCAACACGCTTCAGCAGCACCCACATGTTCAACACGCTTCAACAGCACCCACATGTTCAACACGCTTCAGCAGCACCCACATGTTCAACACGCTTCAGCAGCACCCACATGTTCAACACACTTCAGCAGCACCCACATGTTCAACACACTTCAGCAGCACCCACATGTTCAACACACTTCAGCAGCACCCACATGTTCAACACGCTTCAGCAGCACCCACATGTTCAACACGCTTCAGCAGCACCCACATGTTCAACACGCTTCAGCAGCACCCACATGTTCAACACACTTCAGCAGCACCCACATGTTCAACACGTTTCAGCAGCACCCACATGTTCAACACGCTTCAGCAGCACCCACATGTTCAACACGCTTCAACAGCACCCACATGTTCAACACACTTCAGCAGCACCCACATGTTCAACACGCTTCAGCAGCACCCACATGTTCAACACGCTTCAGCAGCACCCACATGTTCAACACACTTCAGCAGCACCTACATGTTCAACACACTTCAACATCACCCACATGTTCAACACACTTCAACAGCACCCACATGTTCAATACGCTTCAGCAGCACCCACATGTTCAACACACTTCAACATCACCCACATGTTCAACACACTTCAACAGCACCCACATGTTCAATACGCTTCAACAGCACCCACATGTTCAACACGCTTCAGCAGCACCCACATGTTCAATACGCTTCAGCAGCACCCACATGTTCAACACGCTTCAGCAGCACCCACATGTTCAACACACTTCAGCAGCACCCACATGTTCAACACACTTCAGCAGCACCCACATGTTCAACACGCCACGCTTCAACAGCACCCACATGTTCAACACGCTTCAGCAGCACCCACATGTTCAACACGCTTCAGCAGCACCCACATGTTCAACACGCCACGCTTCAACAGCACCCACATGTTCAACACACTTCAGCAGCACCCACATGTTCAACACGCTTCAGCAGCACCCACATGTTCAACACGCCACGCTTCAACAGCACCCACATGTTCAATACGCTTCAGCAGCACCCACATGTTCAACACGCTTCAGCAGCACCCACATGTTCAACACGCTTCAGCAGCACCCACATGTTCAACACGCTTCAGCAGCACCCACATGTTCAACACGCCACGCTTCAACAGCACCCACATGTTCAACACGCTTCAGCAGCACCCACATGTTCAACACGCTTCAGCAGCACCCACATGTTCAACACGCCACGCTTCAACAGCACCCACATGTTCAACA
This sequence comes from Labrus mixtus, assembly GCF_963584025.1. Classification (NCBI taxonomy): domain Eukaryota; kingdom Metazoa; phylum Chordata; class Actinopteri; order Labriformes; family Labridae; genus Labrus; species Labrus mixtus. The sequence continues at coordinate 35,038,305 of NC_083614.1, read as the reverse complement.
CACTTCAGCAGCACCCACATGTTCAACACGCTTCAGCAGCACCCACATGTTCAACACGCCACGCTTCAACAGCACCCACATGTTCAATACGCTTCAGCAGCACCCACATGTTCAACACGCTTCAGCAGCACCCACATGTTCAACACACTTCAGCAGCACCCACATGTTCAACACGCTTCAGCAGCACCCACATGTTCAACACGCTTCAGCAGCACCCACATGTTCAACACGCTTCAGCAGCACCCACATGTTCAATACGCTTCAGCAGCACCCACATGTTCAACACACTTCAGCAGCACCCACATGTTCAACACACTTCAGCAGCACCCACATGTTCAACACGCCACGCTTCAACAGCACCCACATGTTCAACACGCTTCAGCAGCACCCACATGTTCAACACGCTTCAGCAGCACCCACATGTTCAACACGCCACGCTTCAACAGCACCCACATGTTCAACACACTTCAGCAGCACCCACATGTTCAACACACTTCAGCAGCACCCACATGTTCAACACACTTCAGCAGCACCCACATGTTCAACACGCCACGCTTCAACAGCACCCACATGTTCAACATGCTTCAGCAGCACCCACATGTTCAACACGCTTCAGCAGCACCCACATGTTCAACACGCCACGCTTCAACAGCACCCACATGTTCAACACACTTCAGCAGCACCCACATGTTCAACACGCTTCAGCAGCACCCACATGTTCAACACGCTTCAGCAGCACCCACATGTTCAACACGCCACGCTTCAACAGCACCCACATGTTCAATACGCTTCAGCAGCACCCACATGTTCAACACGCTTCAGCAGCACCCACATGTTCAACACGCTTCAACAGCACCCACATGTTCAACACGCTTCAACCGCACCCACATGTTCAACACGCTTCAGCAGCACCCACATGTTCAACACGCTTCAACAGCACCCACATGTTCAACACGCTTCAGCAGCACCCACATGTTCAACACGCTTCAGCAGCACCCACATGTTCAACACACTTCAGCAGCACCCACATGTTCAACACACTTCAGCAACACCCACATGTTCAACACACTTCAGCAGCACCCACATGTTCAACACGCTTCAGCAGCACCCACATGTTCAACACGCTTCAGCAGCACCCACATGTTCAACACGCTTCAGCAGCACCCACATGTTCAACACACTTCAGCAGCACCCACATGTTCAACACGTTTCAGCAGCACCCACATGTTCAATACGCTTCAGCAGCACCCACATGTTCAACACGCTTCAACAGCACCCACATGTTCAACACACTTCAGCAGCACCCACATGTTCAACACGCTTCAGCAGCACCCACATGTTCAACACGCTTCAGCAGCACCCACATGTTCAACACACTTCAGCAGCACCTACATGTTCAACACACTTCAACATCACCCACATGTTCAACACACTTCAACAGCACCCACATGTTCAATACGCTTCAGCAGCACCCACATGTTCAACACACTTCAACATCACCCACATGTTCAACACACTTCAACAGCACCCACATGTTCAATACGCTTCAACAGCACCCACATGTTCAACACGCTTCAGCAGCACCCACATGTTCAACACGCCACGCTTCAACAGCACCCACATGTTCAACACGCTTCAGCAGCACCCACATGTTCAACACGCTTCAGCAGCACCCACATGTTCAACACGCCACGCTTCAACAGCTCCCACATGTTCAACACACTTCAACAGCACCCACATGTTCAACACGCTTCAGCAGCACCCACATGTTCAACACGCCACGCTTCAACAGCACCCACATGTTCAATACGCTTCAGCAGCACCCACATGTTCAACACGCTTCAGCAGCACCCACATGTTCAACACACTTCAGCAGCACCCACATGTTCAATACGCTTCAGCAGCACCCACATGTTCAACACGCTTCAGCAGCACCCACATGTTCAACACGCTTCAGCAGCACCCACATGTTCAATACGCTTCAGCAGCACCCACATGTTCAACACACTTCAGCAGCACCCACATGTTCAACACACTTCAGCAGCACCCACATGTTCAACACGCCACGCTTCAACAGCACCCACATGTTCAACACGCTTCAGCAGCACCCACATGTTCAACACGCTTCAGCAGCACCCACATGTTCAACACGCCACGCTTCAACAGCACCCACATGTTCAACACACTTCAGCAGCACCCACATGTTCAACACACTTCAGCAGCACCCACATGTTCAACACACTTCAGCAGCACCCACATGTTCAACACGCCACGCTTCAACAGCACCCACATGTTCAACATGCTTCAGCAGCACCCACATGTTCAACACGCTTCAGCAGCACCCACATGTTCAACACGCCACGCTTCAACAGCACCCACATGTTCAACACACTTCAGCAGCACCCACATGTTCAACACGCTTCAGCAGCACCCACATGTTCAACACGCTTCAGCAGCACCCACATGTTCAACACGCCACGCTTCAACAGCACCCACATGTTCAATACGCTTCAGCAGCACCCACATGTTCAACACGCTTCAGCAGCACCCACATGTTCAACACGCTTCAACAGCACCCACATGTTCAACACGCTTCAACCGCACCCACATGTTCAACACGCTTCAGCAGCACCCACATGTTCAACACGCTTCAACAGCACCCACATGTTCAACACGCTTCAGCAGCACCCACATGTTCAACACGCTTCAGCAGCACCCACATGTTCAACACACTTCAGCAGCACCCACATGTTCAACACACTTCAGCAGCACCCACATGTTCAACACGCTTCAGCAGCACCCACATGTTCAACACACTTCAGCAGCACCCACATGTTCAACACGTTTCAGCAGCACCCACATGTTCAACACGCTTCAGCAGCACCCACATGTTCAACACGCTTCAACAGCACCCACATGTTCAACACACTTCAGCAGCACCCACATGTTCAACACGCTTCAGCAGCACCCACATGTTCAACACACTTCAGCAGCACCTACATGTTCAACACACTTCAACATCACCCACATGTTCAACACACTTCAACAGCACCCACATGTTCAATACGCTTCAGCAGCACCCACATGTTCAACACACTTCAACATCACCCACATGTTCAACACACTTCAACAGCACCCACATGTTCAATACGCTTCAACAGCACCCACATGTTCAACACGCTTCAGCAGCACCCACATGTTCAATACGCTTCAGCAGCACCCACATGTTCAACACGCTTCAGCAGCACCCACATGTTCAACACACTTCAGCAGCACCCACATGTTCAACACACTTCAGCAGCACCCACATGTTCAACACGCCACGCTTCAACAGCACCCACATGTTCAACACGCTTCAGCAGCACCCACATGTTCAACACGCTTCAGCAGCACCCACATGTTCAACACGCCACGCTTCAACAGCACCCACATGTTCAACACACTTCAGCAGCACCCACATGTTCAACACGCTTCAGCAGCACCCACATGTTCAACACGCCACGCTTCAACAGCACCCACATGTTCAATACGCTTCAGCAGCACCCACATGTTCAACACGCTTCAGCAGCACCCACATGTTCAACACGCTTCAGCAGCACCCACATGTTCAACACGCTTCAGCAGCACCCACATGTTCAACACGCTTCAGCAGCACCCACATGTTCAACACACTTCAGCAGCACCCACATGTTCAACACGCCACACTTCAGCAGCACCCACATGTTCAACATGCTTCAGCAGCACCCACATGTTCAACACACTTCAGCAGCACCCACATGTTCAACACGCCACACTTCAGCAGCACCCACATGTTCAACACACTTCAGCAGCACCCACATGTTCAACACGCTTCAGCAGCACCCACATGTTCAACACGCCACGCTTCAACAGCACCCACATGTTCAACACACTTCAGCAGCACCCACATGTTCAACACGCTTCAGCAGCACCCACATGTTCAACACGCTTCAGCAGCACCCACATGTTCAACACACTTCAGCAGCACCCACATGTTCAACACGCTTCAGCAGCACCCACATGTTCAACACGCCACGCTTCAACAGCACCCACATGTTCAACACGCCACGCTTCAACAGCACCCACATGTTCAACACGCCACGCTTCAGCAGCACCCACATGTTCAACACACTTCAGCAGCACCCACATGTTCAACACACTTCAGCAGCACCCACATGTTCAACACACTTCAGCAGCACCCACATGTTCAACACACTTCAGCAGCACCCACATGTTCAACACGCTTCAGCAGCACCCACATGTTCAACACACTTCAGCAGCACCCACATGTTCAACACGCCACGCTTCAACAGCACCCACATGTTCAACATGCTTCAGCAGCACCCACATGTTCAACACGCTTCAGCAGCACCCACATGTTCAACACGCCACGCTTCAACAGCACCCACATGTTCAACACACTTCAGCAGCACCCACATGTTCAACACGCTTCAGCAGCACCCACATGTTCAACACGCTTCAGCAGCACCCACATGTTCAACACGCCACGCTTCAACAGCACCCACATGTTCAATACGCTTCAGCAGCACCCACATGTTCAACACGCTTCAGCAGCACCCACATGTTCAACACGCTTCAACAGCACCCACATGTTCAACACACTTCAACATCACCCACATGTTCAACACACTTCAACAGCACCCACATGTTCAATACGCTTCAGCAGCACCCACATGTTCAACACACTTCAACATCACCCACATGTTCAACACACTTCAACAGCACCCACATGTTCAATACGCTTCAACAGCACCCACATGTTCAACACGCTTCAGCAGCACCCACATGTTCAATACGCTTCAGCAGCACCCACATGTTCAACACGCTTCAGCAGCACCCACATGTTCAACACACTTCAGCAGCACCCACATGTTCAACACACTTCAGCAGCACCCACATGTTCAACACGCCACGCTTCAACAGCACCCACATGTTCAACACGCTTCAGCAGCACCCACATGTTCAACACGCTTCAGCAGCACCCACATGTTCAACACGCCACGCTTCAACAGCACCCACATGTTCAACACACTTCAGCAGCACCCACATGTTCAACACGCTTCAGCAGCACCCACATGTTCAACACGCCACGCTTCAACAGCACCCACATGTTCAATACGCTTCAGCAGCACCCACATGTTCAACACGCTTCAGCAGCACCCACATGTTCAACACGCTTCAGCAGCACCCACATGTTCAACACGCTTCAGCAGCACCCACATGTTCAACACGCTTCAGCAGCACCCACATGTTCAACACACTTCAGCAGCACCCACATGTTCAACACGCCACACTTCAGCAGCACCCACATGTTCAACATGCTTCAGCAGCACCCACATGTTCAACACACTTCAGCAGCACCCACATGTTCAACACGCCACACTTCAGCAGCACCCACATGTTCAACACACTTCAGCAGCACCCACATGTTCAACACGCTTCAGCAGCACCCACATGTTCAACACGCCACGCTTCAACAGCACCCACATGTTCAACACACTTCAGCAGCACCCACATGTTCAACACGCTTCAGCAGCACCCACATGTTCAACACGCTTCAGCAGCACCCACATGTTCAACACACTTCAGCAGCACCCACATGTTCAACACGCTTCAGCAGCACCCACATGTTCAACACGCCACGCTTCAACAGCACCCACATGTTCAACACGCCACGCTTCAACAGCACCCACATGTTCAACACGCCACGCTTCAGCAGCACCCACATGTTCAACACACTTCAGCAGCACCCACATGTTCAACACACTTCAGCAGCACCCACATGTTCAACACACTTCAGCAGCACCCACATGTTCAACACACTTCAGCAGCACCCACATGTTCAACACGCTTCAGCAGCACCCACATGTTCAACACGCTTCAGCAGCACCCACATGTTCAACACGCTTCAGCAGCACCCACATGTTCAACACGCTTCAGCAGCACCCACATGTTCAACACGCTTCAGCAGCACCCACATGTTCAACACGCTTCAACAGCACCCACATGTTCAACACGCTTCAGCAGCACCCACATGTTCAACACGCTTCAACATCACCCACATGTTCAACACGCTTCAACAGCACCCACATGTTCAACACGCTTCAACAGCACCCACATGTTCAACACGCCACACTTCAACAGCACCCACATGTTCAACACGCTTCAACATCACCCACATGTTCAACACGCTTCAACAGCACCCACATGTTCAACACGCTTCAACAGCACCCACATGTTCAACACGCTTCAGCAGCACCCACATGTTCAACACACTTCAGCAGCACCCACATGTTCAACACACTTCAGCAGCACCCACATGTTCAACAAGCTTCAGCAGCACCCACATGTTCAACAAGCTTCAGCAGCACCCACATGTTCAACACGCTTCAACAGCACCCACATGTTCAACACACTTCAGCAGCACCCACATGTTCAACACGCTTCAGCAGCACCCACATGTTCAACACGCTTCAACAGCACCCACATGTTCAACACACTTCAACAGCACCCACATGTTCAACACGCTTCAGCAGCACCCACATGTTCAACACGCTTCAACAGCACCCACATGTTCAACACACTTCAACAGCACCCACATGTTCAACACGCTTCAACAGCACCCACATGTTCAACACGCTTCAACAGCACCCACATGTTCAACACGCTTCAGCAGCACCCACATGTTCAACACACTTCAGCAGCACCCACATGTTCAACACGCTTCAGCAGCACCCACATGTTCAACACACTTCAGCAGCACCCACATGTTCAACACGCCACGCTTCAACAGCACCCACATGTTCAACATGCTTCAGCAGCACCCACATGTTCAACACGCTTCAGCAGCACCCACATGTTCAACACGCCACGCTTCAACAGCACCCACATGTTCAACACACTTCAGCAGCACCCACATGTTCAACACGCTTCAGCAGCACCCACATGTTCAACACGCTTCAGCAGCACCCACATGTTCAACACGCCACGCTTCAACAGCACCCACATGTTCAATACGCTTCAGCAGCACCCACATGTTCAACACGCTTCAGCAGCACCCACATGTTCAACACGCTTCAACAGCACCCACATGTTCAACACACTTCAACATCACCCACATGTTCAACACACTTCAACAGCACCCACATGTTCAATACGCTTCAGCAGCACCCACATGTTCAACACACTTCAACATCACCCACATGTTCAACACACTTCAACAGCACCCACATGTTCAATACGCTTCAACAGCACCCACATGTTCAACACGCTTCAGCAGCACCCACATGTTCAATACGCTTCAGCAGCACCCACATGTTCAACACGCTTCAGCAGCACCCACATGTTCAACACACTTCAGCAGCACCCACATGTTCAACACACTTCAGCAGCACCCACATGTTCAACACGCCACGCTTCAACAGCACCCACATGTTCAACACGCTTCAGCAGCACCCACATGTTCAACACGCTTCAGCAGCACCCACATGTTCAACACGCCACGCTTCAACAGCACCCACATGTTCAACACACTTCAGCAGCACCCACATGTTCAACACGCTTCAGCAGCACCCACATGTTCAACACGCCACGCTTCAACAGCACCCACATGTTCAATACGCTTCAGCAGCACCCACATGTTCAACACGCTTCAGCAGCACCCACATGTTCAACACGCTTCAGCAGCACCCACATGTTCAACACGCTTCAGCAGCACCCACATGTTCAACACGCTTCAGCAGCACCCACATGTTCAACACACTTCAGCAGCACCCACATGTTCAACACGCCACACTTCAGCAGCACCCACATGTTCAACATGCTTCAGCAGCACCCACATGTTCAACACACTTCAGCAGCACCCACATGTTCAACACGCCACACTTCAGCAGCACCCACATGTTCAACACACTTCAGCAGCACCCACATGTTCAACACGCTTCAGCAGCACCCACATGTTCAACACGCCACGCTTCAACAGCACCCACATGTTCAACACACTTCAGCAGCACCCACATGTTCAACACGCTTCAGCAGCACCCACATGTTCAACACGCTTCAGCAGCACCCACATGTTCAACACACTTCAGCAGCACCCACATGTTCAACACGCTTCAGCAGCACCCACATGTTCAACACGCCACGCTTCAACAGCACCCACATGTTCAACACGCCACGCTTCAACAGCACCCACATGTTCAACACGCCACGCTTCAGCAGCACCCACATGTTCAACACACTTCAGCAGCACCCACATGTTCAACACACTTCAGCAGCACCCACATGTTCAACACACTTCAGCAGCACCCACATGTTCAACACACTTCAGCAGCACCCACATGTTCAACACGCTTCAGCAGCACCCACATGTTCAACACGCTTCAGCAGCACCCACATGTTCAACACGCTTCAGCAGCACCCACATGTTCAACACGCTTCAGCAGCACCCACATGTTCAACACGCTTCAGCAGCACCCACATGTTCAACACGCTTCAACAGCACCCACATGTTCAACACGCTTCAACAGCACCCACATGTTCAACACGCCACACTTCAACAGCACCCACATGTTCAACACGCTTCAACATCACCCACATGTTCAACACGCTTCAACAGCACCCACATGTTCAACACGCTTCAACAGCACCCACATGTTCAACACGCTTCAGCAGCACCCACATGTTCAACACACTTCAGCAGCACCCACATGTTCAACACACTTCAGCAGCACCCACATGTTCAACAAGCTTCAGCAGCACCCACATGTTCAACAAGCTTCAGCAGCACCCACATGTTCAACACGCTTCAACAGCACCCACATGTTCAACACACTTCAGCAGCACCCACATGTTCAACACGCTTCAGCAGCACCCACATGTTCAACACGCTTCAACAGCACCCACATGTTCAACACACTTCAACAGCACCCACATGTTCAACACGCTTCAGCAGCACCCACATGTTCAACACGCTTCAACAGCACCCACATGTTCAACACACTTCAACAGCACCCACATGTTCAACACGCTTCAACAGCACCCACATGTTCAACACGCTTCAACAGCACCCACATGTTCAACACGCTTCAGCAGCACCCACATGTTCAACACACTTCAGCAGCACCCACATGTTCAACACACTTCAGCAGCACCCACATGTTCAACAAGCTTCAGCAGCACCCACATGTTCAACACGCTTCAGCAGCACCCACATGTTCAACACGCCACGCTTCAACAGCACCCACATGTTCAACACGCCACGCTTCAACAGCACCCACATGTTCAACACGCCACGCTTCAGCAGCACCCACATGTTCAACACACTTCAGCAGCACCCACATGTTCAACACACTTCAGCAGCACCCACATGTTCAACACGCTTCAACAGCACCCACATGTTCAACACGCTTCAGCAGCACCCACATGTTCAACACACTTCAGCAGCACCCACATGTTCAACACACTTCAGCAGCACCCACATGTTCAACACACTTCAACATCACCCACATGTTCAACACGCTTCAACAGCACCCACATGTTCAACACGCTTCAACAGCACCCACATGTTCAACACGCCACACTTCAGCAGCACCCACATGTTCAACACGCTTCAACATCACCCACATGTTCAACACGCTTCAACAGCACCCACATGTTCAACACGCTTCAACAGCACCCACATGTTCAACACGCTTCAGCAGCACCCACATGTTCAACACACTTCAGCAGCACCCACATGTTCAACACACTTCAGCAGCACCCACATGTTCAACACGCTTCAGCAGCACCCACATATTCAACACACTTCAACAGCACCCACATGTTCAACACACTTCAGCAGCACCCACATGTTCAACACACTTCAGCAGCACCCACATGTTCAACACACTTCAGCAGCACCCACATGTTCAACAAGCTTCAGCAGCACCCACATGTTCAACAAGCTTCAGCAGCACCCACATGTTCAACACACTTCAGCAGCACCCACATGTTCAACACGCCGTCACACACAAATGTTTGTTCATGTAGCAGCAGAGTTATTATCAAACATGACTTATTTCTTCTTCAGGCTTTTCACGCCGTCGCCAACTTCAAGTCCTCTGTTGACATCACTTTAACCCCGCCTCCCCCACCCCCAAAGGAGGACCCTCTTCGAGCACTAACAGAGAGAGGCCATGAGTCCGTCTACAACAAAGGCCCCGCCTCTGCCTCGGAGAGCAACGATGAGATTGCAGCAGCTCCAGTTCCCTTGGAGGGCCTGGGTCCCCTGGGTCCCCTGGGTCCCCTGCAGAGAGAGAAGGACTCCATGGGGAGCCTGAAGAGAGCCAGCGTGGATGTGGAGCTGCTGGCCCCCCGCAGTCCCATGGGAAAGGAGACCATGCTAACCTTCAGCAATACGCTACCGAGAGCTAGCATGAATGCTAATGGGGTGCAGGGAGCCAGCCCTGGACATGATGACCCCCTGCAGCCGTTGCAGCCGGTGCAGCCGGTGCAGCCAGTGCAGCCGGTGCAGCCAGTGCAGCGGCGTCTGAAGGCAGTCCAGGTCCCTGTGGACCCG
>NC_083614.1:34990208-35020208 GCF_963584025.1 Labrus mixtus | reverse complement strand
GTCTGGGCACAGAATAGTTTAGGAAGGATTATTTTATAACAACTGATAATTGTGCTTTATTGTTGACTGAACGTCACATTCTGTTTATTATCTGCTGTAAGCTGCTGCATTTGTTTTTGTTACTGAACTGCCGTTTTCACCTACCTGTGTTTAATCACTGCTGTATAGCTTACTCTCAGTTAACGGCTTTCACAAACAGAAAGACCAGTGTACCTGCCGTCCAGCCACTGGCTTTCTGATGATTAAGTTACAGTTACTGAATTCAGCTCAGAGAGCTCATGCTAAGCCAGACGGCTTCCTTTGTTGTCCAGCATTTTGTTCCCATGTGACGTGATCACATGGTGCATTGTCTCTCCTCCATCTTGTCTCCTCTCTCTCTCACACACACACACACACACACACACACACACACACACACACACACACACGCGTGCCACGCTGTTTGTTTGTAGATATCTTGTTTGCTTAGATTAGTTTATGATAGTTATTTCTTTGATTAAGTTAATTGATGTTGCTTTGTGTAAATAAATTCTGTTATAATTTAAAGAGCAGTTGTTTGTGATTACTGGTGTATCTTCATTGTGATATAAGCTGGGTGCGAGGGCTTTTTGTACGGATTTCAATTTATTAAATATAGGTCATAAATTATTAATAATATTAGTATTTAAATAATTAATTAGAGACTAATTTTATGATATTTGGTTATTGTTCTCTGATCTCAGAGTGGTGCCCCTGGTTCAATTCATTTATTTAACCAAATTTTACTATTTAAAACAAAATATAAATGATGCCCACGTATTAACTCTGCAAAACCCAAACGTAAGAGTTTGCTAATGATGCTAAAAATTCTAACTATGCTAATGATACCAGTAATGCTAACGAAAGCCTGCAGCGCTAACAGAGCAGCCACAATCAGTTTGCTAACACATAGAGTGTCTGGTCATGCTGGCAGCAGGTGAAGTAAGTCAACCAGACTTCCCTTGAAGTGTCTTAAATATCTAGGACAGAGATATTATAGTGATCTTTAAGTGTATACTGCACACATCTGTTAAAGGAGTTTCCTTCAGTGAAATGGTTGTTTAGAGGTGTGGTTTGCAGGATGAGTTATGAGTGTCAGGAAATGTTTAGAGCAAAGCTAGGATCCCCCACAGTGGAATGTGAACAAATGGACCCTTATGTCCAGAGGGTTGCCCAGGGACATCTAGACAGGAGATTGTACCTGTGACCTGTGTTGGCCTTTAAGTTTATGACATACATATAATTGCAGAGGCCCCTGCTGTTGAAGTAGGAGGGGTTGTCCTAAAAAACAAACAGATGTCCTCATGTGTCCTGTGACATTGTGTATAAATAGCATTCTCAGTGTATGTTCGGGAGAGATCGGTATTGGCTTATTGTCTCTCCTGAGCAGACGTGTTCAGTGATTCTGTATCTTGTTAATAAACAATTTTGTTTGAAAGCAAGTCAGTCTCAACTGCGAATTTCTTCATCATCAAACATATCAACAACGGGAATCCACATCAATTTTGGCGTCACGGAACAGGATCAGTTGGGGCCTTCTGCAGTGGACGAGAGTTTCAGTGGGAGCATTTTTTCATCACCTCAGAGCGTGAGTGTTGTTTTTACACATTGGGGAGTTGATTCTGTCTGAACTTTAGCTCCACTGTCAAAGAACTGAAGTGCAATAATGTGTTGATGTTGGAGTAATTCTCCGTCTAAATTGGGGTTTATTGAGTTAAAAAGTATATAAATAAAGGGGAATAAAAGAAAAGAGAATAAGAGATAAATATAAGAGATAAAGAGAATAAAATGGAAAGGTAGAGTTAGTATAAGCGCAACAAGTAACTAGAGAACAGTTAGCTAAAAAACTATGCAAGTTTAATAAGGACAGGGCCCGTATCCTTTTAACAGTAAGACATGTGTAAATTAGACACTGAAGTGAAAGTTGGCTTTAAGAAGTAGTCAAATTGAGTAAAAATAAAACAAAGGGGATCCCTGGCCAGGGAAATGGGAAATTGGAGAAATTAAACGTATAATGTAGGAAATACAGAGATTAAATAGATGAGAAATAAAGAAGAGAAGTAAAAAGATGAAAAGAGAGATAAAAGAGTTTTGAGAAAAGTGGAAAAATGAAAGCACTGAATAAAGGAAAATGTGTGCATTGAAGCATGCAATGTGAAGTAATTTGTTAAAAGACAATTTGTTAAAAGTTTGGCCAAAGTAAAAAAGTTGGAAGGAAAAATTATAAATGAGTCGACTTTAAGATTTAAGGTGAATCGCGGTTGAAGCTTGTGTGTGTTTGTGTGCAGCTGTACAGCTTGGGTGTGTGTGTGTGTGTGTGTTACAAGACAGCCTGTGTCTTGTGGGTTGCGCTGTGATTTGGATGTTTTTGAGAGATCTGTGAAGCTATGTGTGTTTGATCCGGAAATGTTCTTGTTTGTGTGTGATTGATAAATAGAATAGATGTATTATTAAATAGGCATATATAGCAGGTGATTGGTTAAAGGTGATTTAGTAACTGATAAGGGGACATTTTTTGTTTCATAAGTGTTAAAATACCTATGAGCCTTTGTTCCAGAGGACGTTTATTTAATCTGATCTTCATCAGTGTTAAAATACCTATGAGCCCTTTGTTTCAGGGGACGTTTATATATACGACTTGATAAAATATGAGCCCCTCAGAGGACGTTTATATAATCTGATAAATACTAATGAGCCTAATAAAGGACGTTTATAGATAAATATATATAGTATCTGTTTTTTAACAGAAGTGGAGAGTGCAGTAAGGATAGTCTGCACATATTCAGGGAATAGGAATAGAGAAAAGAAAATCGTCTGAGAAAGTTAAAACTGCCGGCTGATTGGAGTGTGAATTTTTCTCCTCTTTCTGTCTGTTTGTGTGTATGTGTGTGAACACATTATGCTGCGAATTTTGTCTGTTCAAAAGAACGAATAGTCTTCTTTAAAATAGGTGGAGAAGTTAGTTTTTCAGAGGATACATTTTGTATTTGGCTGTTGATTGGGAGAATATTGTGCTGGCTTTTGTGTGTCTGTAGACTCTGTGCATTAACTGCACTGGGTTTGGAGATGATGTTAACTCTTTGACAGCCAGTTAATACTGGAAGCTCTTGAGAAATTTAGGAGGCGGACCAAGAGGCGTTGCCTCAAATAGAGAGCCAATTAGATTACTCCTCTTGATGAGGAGTGGAGAGGGAGCCTTCCTCCTCTTCTTCTCTCTGGGGGACACAGAGGGAAGGAAAACACACCCCCGGCAGGGAGACAGCTTTTGCCACAGATAGAAAAAAAAAGAAAAAAAAAATGAATGACAGATAATGTGTGCATATTTCACTGAATTGTTATTGCATTGTGTATACAAATTCAGAGCGACCCTAAGACACTAAACTTTTGTTTTGTTTCTTTCTTTTGTCTTCTCTGTTTTTACTATGTTGTGCGAGAACTGGAGGAGATGGAGTGTCTGAATTGGATCAGTCCAAAAGGCAGATGATGAGAAACCTGGCATTACTTCACAAACACTGGAAGTGAGCAGATGACAGCACGTAGGGATCCTGAATCCAGCTTGATCAAGGCCAGTGCGGTTTTATCCACAAAACTCTTTCAACAAACATCTGCATTTCTCTATATGTGAATACATTTATTTATAGTCAACATTTTTGACATATGTTTAGTTTGTTTTCACATATGGGGCTTACAGTATTTCTTCTGATACATCACATTGCAATTATTTAGGAGGAAATCTTGGCATCTTACTGACTAATTGAAGCATTTGGTTAATTAATGGAGTATTGATGAGTTGATTGATCATTTGTGGAGAAGTTGATTTGATTCAAATGCTGTGAATGCTGGTTTCATTATCTGAGTATGATTTATCTTGATTTGGGGCTATTTTGAGATGGAACATTGACATTATTGCCATAATTTAAGATAAATAGGTGTGATTAGATGTATTAGGTAATAAACAAGTGCTTTTGCTTTCATAGTAAGAAGCCTTTGGTCTCCTTTGGGGTTGGCAAATTTATTCACTTTCAAGTGTGGTAACACGGTACTTTCTAAAATAGTTTTTAACTAGTTCAGTTCAACTTACAATACAAGGAACTAAGAGGGTCATTGTAATGTCAAAGATGGACACCAAAATTACAAAAGCAATCACTCCGGTTGATGTGGTACAGAAGATGAATCCTCTAGTTAAAAATATTCTAAAAATAGGGGAAAAATGGAGCAAGCGTTGGCCTGACATTGAACAGCCTTGGCCAGTAGAGGGGACTTTGAACCCGGATGTGATCAAAACAATACAGGTGCTTGTGTCTACATATAAGGTAAATCAGAAGAAAGGTAAAATGGGAACAAGACGTAAGGAGAAAAGACAAATTGAACTTGGCATTCTGCAGTTGTTTGAAAATGAGGGACAGAAATTGTTAGAAGCTGCGAGAGAAAAAAGAGACCACAGTATGCAAGAAATACAGAAAAATGATAAGGCAGCAGGAAAGTTAATGGAAAAGGTTAACACAGCCTTTTCACATACTGCATTAGCAAAGAAGCCCCCACCTTATGAGAAGGAAGTGAAGTTTACTGAGGTTTATCCTCAGCACCCAGTGATTAGACAGGAGGGCAACTATCACATCACAGATGAGAGTGATAGTGATGGAGACTCAGAGAGAGAAGGTCCTACATATCTTCACTGCTAGCAGCCAGTGCAGGGGTGGAAGATGATGGATGCAGGATTTTAAGAGAAATTGAGAGGACTATAAATAGATGCCTTGTGAACATAAGTGACTCTACCAGTCCAGAAACTAAGCGATTATTGGAAAAGCAATTACAGGAACTGCAAAAAACACAGAGAAAAAGACAGAAGAAGAAGTCTCAAAAGTATGACACTTTGGGGTATATATTACGTCCAAGAAAAGAAAAGAGACTCGATAAAATGTGCCCAGTAATTGTGCGAGGTAAAAATTTAGAGTATAAACCATAGCAAAGTACAGATATGTCAAACATGCTTGAAAAGTTACCCACTCTTCAGGATGGAGCACATCCTTGGATTTCAAAGTTAGAAGAGGTTTTGGTGGGAACACAGCCTGCCATGGGAGACATTAAGAGACTTTTGGCTAGTCTCATTGGGGTCCCAGCGATGGAAGAAATCCTGCAAGCAGCAGGCCTTAATAGATATGTGGCGACTGCAGTGTATGATCCAGAAAAAATTCCCGGCCAACGCATACGTTTTGTGGGCGGCAGTAGCTCAGTCTGTAGGGACTTGGGTTGGGAATCGGAGGGTCGCCGGTTCAGGTCCCGGCACGGACCAAGTCCGGAAATTGGTCTGGTAGCTGGAGAGGTGCCAGGCCACTTTCTGAGCACTGCCGAGGTGCCCTTGAGCAAGGCACCTAACCCCCCCCCCCCCCCCCACAAGCTCAGGAGCGCCCGCTGTGGGCAGCCCCCTCACTCTGAGACCTCTCCATTAGTGCATGTCCACAGGATCCTGTTTGTGCATGTGTGTGTATTTCAGCCTATGTTTGTGTAGCATGTTTACTAGACAGAGTCTAAAAACGAATTTCCCCTCGCGGGATCAATAAAGTATAAATTCTATTCTAATTCTAAGAATTGTTAGCTGCAAGTAGAGGTCGGATGTGGAGAGCATTGAGAGATACGTTTCCAACAAATGTGCACCCTGATAATATTCTCATTGAATCATTAGGCCCACAGGAAAACCCAAGAGCTTATGTGTCTAGGGCTCATCAAGTGTGGAGAAATGTCACAGGAAATGACCCAGACTTAAATCAAATGGAGCAATCAATTTTGAGAGCTAAGATACAGAAGGGACTGCCCCTACCAGTGAGGAGCAAGTTGGCAGAGGTAGTTGGTCTTGGTAGCATGGCAAAAGGTGTATACAGATCACATAGCACATCAAGTTGAGCTATGTCGGAAAAAGGAGCATGACCAGAAGGAACAGGACCAGGAGACTCTTAGAAAACTTAACCAACTACAGCTGGTGGACAATAAGAAAGAGAAGAAACAAGCTGTGGTTATGCAAAGTCAACCTCAACCAAATCAATTACCACCATAATCGCAGCATGAACAGATCCAGTTTCAGCTACCTCAACTGTTATCCGTGATTCCCACTGCACCTTTTCCACAGTCAGTTTTTGATCAACCACAGATAGGAAGTTTAGGAAGAGGTAGAGGAGGAAATTTCCAACAGTCTTTAGGAATGTGTCATAATTGTGGACAGCTAAGCCACTTTGCTTGAGAATGTTACAGAAAAGAGGAAGAATAGAGGAAGTTTCAGAGGAGTATAGATAGATGCTGAGGTTGGAGAGGACTGTTCTGTTGTTTACAGGAAAGGTCAAGGAGTTAGATTTATGTTGAAGGAATTGTAAGGTAGAATAGTGAAGGTTTAGGAAGTAGAGAGATAAGTGAATGCTCAGATAATTAAATTGTTAGACCTGCTAGGTCTGATGCTTTAGGAAGCACATGGTTTAGCTCATGTGCAAGGGGGGAGTTAGGAGAAAGATTAAGAAAGAGTATGGTTTTTGGGTACTGTATTTGCTTGAGCAGATTGATTGTGTCATAGGCAGGTGTACAATTTGTCTAAAAACAATGTTAGGACACCAATAGGTCCTTTGTGTGAGTTAGTTGTGGATTTTGTTGATATGATAAGACCGGTAGGAGGTAAAAAATATATGCTAGTTGTTGTGGATAGATTTTCAAGATGGCTTGAAGTCTGTCCAACTAAGCGGAAAGATGCTCAGTCTGCTGCCAAGAAAGTTTTTGTGTTGTGAGGTTATAAGCAGGTGGGGTCTCCCAGACTGCATATCTTCAGATAATGGAAAAGAGTTTGTGAATAAAACAGTAAGACTAATTTTGAAAAATTGGGAATTAAATAACGTCTAGGAGTTGTCTATCATCTGCGAATCCAAGGTGTTTGTGAAAAAATGAATGATGTGTTAAAAAATGTATTGTTAAAATCTGCCAACACATAGGTCTGAATTTGATGAAGGTGTTTCTGTTGGTGTTAATGGTGTTTTGATTAAAGCCACTTAGAGGTAAAAGTTTAAATTTAACTGGAGGTGACTGTTATACTTTGATCCCTGATGCTGCTGACAATATGACTAGTGTCATAGATGCGCTGAAACTTATAAGGGATTCTGGTGGCTACTCTTCCATCACTATGTGTGATGTTTTGTTTTTGTATGCTGTTGTTGACCTTTGCTAAAGCTATGGTATTGAGATTTGAAGTTAGTAGATCAATGGGGGATAAAACATTCAGATGCCACTACTGAGTGGTAATGATCTAAGCGAAGATGAGGAGGTCATAGAGATTGGACAAGAGCTGGTAGAGAAATATCCATTTTGAATATCTGACTTCATCATTGACTCCCTATTATTTTGAACAAAGAAGTGAATGGATAAAAGGGGGGAAATTGAATAGGTTAATCATGTAGTGGAATAATGTGAAAGTATGATACAAAAATGAATATATTTTTGATGTTTTTGTATGTGCAAAGATACTGGCTGTTGATTTTTCTTCCTAGGACAATATTTGGGAGACCAAAGTGAGGGTGGCTGATTGTCCAGAGATCCTTCCAGCCTAATGGACTTGAACAACCAAACTTAGGAAAATGGAGGATGGAAATGGATAATGGACCCTGAATGAGGACATCATGATGAGGGGTTTCGATTGAAAAATCATTGAGGGGTTATTACAGTAGAAGCTGATGCTGCTAAAAAGCATCAGTTTTGATATATATGTATGTTTTATGTATGTTTTATGTATGTTTTTATAGTATTGGATTTTCTTCATTACAATGTAATTTGTATTATTGGTTACTATAATGTACTTTTTACTCTATAGTAGGTATTTTTAGTAAAACATATGTTGGGCCATGCAGGCTTAGTACAGTCTGTGCCTTTGAGTTATTTACTGAGATCACAAAGAGGCCTAAAAGGACTCTTTATCCCAGAATCCCCTGCGGTACTTCACACCTACGTGTGACGTAAAGGGGGGACCGGAACCTGTGGTAAACCCACAGGCAGCTCCAGTCTTTAAAAGCAATCACCAGGCATTGCTTCCTTCTCTTCAAGTGTGGTCTGCCGACACCAGAGGATACCCTCTCCAACAAGATGGACTCCAGCATTCGAGACAAAGCCTTTCCTCCTCTTGACTTACATAGGTTAAACTTCAGAGCTGATCTCCTAGCTCAGTATAGGTAGCTCTTCACATGCTGAATTCAAGCATCAGAGGATTCAGCTGACTACTTCCATGGCATATTTTTAGGAGTTTTGGGCGCAATCAGATGCTATCAGGTTCGAGCAAAAAGAAGAGTTTCTTTCCTTTGATTTTTCGTAAGACGTCATTGAACGCAACTGGACAGGAGCGCTGAAGGAAGCCCACTGATCCCTGAATCCACAAGGACACATAAAGAACTCGGCTCCTGTAACCAGAAGACCCTATAGAGCAGCGCTCTGGTCGAAGATCTGAATCCCGCTACCCTCCTCCTACATCTGCCACGAAGGAACCCTGCCTGAATCTGATGATTCAACATTCAACAGAGTGACAATCTAACCAACTTTGCAACGATCACCAGGAGTTACCCCAAGTAAGAGCTTTGGTCTGGGCAGAAAGTTTCAGAAATAGTTATGTTTCTTTTATAACCACTGATAATTATGCATCATTGTTGACGAGACATTCTGTTTATTATCTGTTGTCAACTGCTGCATTTGTTTTATTGTGATGAACTGCTGTGTTCACCTATGTATGTAATGCTGTGCTAGTTTACCTTCAGTCAACGGCTTTCACAATCAGAAAGACCAGTGTACCCGCCGTTGAATCAAAGTCCGGCCACTGGCTTTCTGGTGTTTAAGTAACAGTTACTGAACTCAGCTCAGAGAGCTCAAACTATTTCAAAAGGTAGCCACACGGCTTCTTTTGTTGTCCACCATTTTGTCCACATGTGACAAAGTCACATGGTGCATTGTCTCTCTCCACCATCTTGTTTTCTCTCTTTCTCTCTCTCTCTCTCTCTCCTCTACACACACACACACACACACACACACACACACACACACACATTTACACCTTCCACAAGCCTTGCTTGATAATGTTTGTTGCTTAGATTAGTTTATAATAGTTATTTGTTTGATTAAGTTCATTGATTTTTATTGGTGTTGCTTTGTTTAAATAAATTCTGTTATAATTTAAGAGAGCAGTTGTTTGTGATTACTGGTGTATTTGCATTGTGATATAAGCTGGGTGCGAAGGCTTTGTGTACGGATTCACGCCTTCAATTTATTAAATATAGTTATTAATTATTAATAATATTAGTAATTAAATAACTAATCTGAGACTGATTTGAGTGATATTTTGGTTATATTTCCCTGAGTACAGGGTGGTGCCCCAAAACGAGATTAAACATAGTTTAATGAAATTTTATTTATATTATTAATAATTAGAAATAATTATTAAAGAATATAACCAAAGTTGACTTGATACAACCCCAACACATATTATTTGGATTAGTATTGGAGTTTTCAGGAACTGTATGAGATGCATATATTGGGACCTCAGGTGTTTTCTTTCTTTATCGATCCTTAGGGAAAGTGGTGTTAGGTAGGGAAAGGTCCATTGGAAGGTGCGATGGACAACTTTTTTGATTTTATTTCTGAGGGTTTAAATGTATGCATTTCTATATCGTCCTATAAAGTTTTTATAACCTTTTTCTTTTTGATTTGATTGGTTTGGAGTACTATATGTGGTTGCCTGGGGCAGATGGACCGTGAGAGAGTTTTCCTGTCTAGATTGTTTGATGGATAAAAAAGAAAGATAGCTGCCAGATGGGTTTTTCGCTCTCACACTCTAGAACAAACAAATATTTTACTATATTGCTAAGGTTAAGCATGGATAGAAGTGATTCTTATGAGGCCAATTAACATCATGATTGTATGTTTTTTTTGGTTTGCGAGACTGTCGTCTCGAAGGGGGGAATGAAGTGTCTTAAATATCTAGGACAGAGATATTATAGTGATCTTTAAGTGTATACTGCACACATCTGTTAAAGGAGTTTCCTTCAGTGAAATGGTTGTTTAGAAGTGTTGTTTGCAGGATGAGTTATGAGTGTCAGGAAATGTTTAGAGCAAAGCTAGGATCCCCCACAGTGGAATGTGAACAAATGGACCCTTATGTCCAGAGGGTTGCCCAGGGACATCTAGACAGGAGATTGTACCTGTGACCTGTGTTGGCCTTTAAGTTTATGACATACATATAATTGCAGAGGCCCTTGCTGTTGAAGTAGGAGGGGTTGTCCTAAAAAACAAACAGATGTCCTCATGTGTCCTGTGACATTGTGTATAAATAGCATTCTCAGTGTATGTTCGGGAGAGATCGGTATTGGCTTCTTGTCTCTCCTGAGCAGACGTGTTCAGTGATTCTGTATCTTGTTAATAAACAATTTTGTTTGAAAGCAAGTCAGTCTCAACGGCGAATTTCTTCATCATCAAACATATCAACAACGGGAATCCACATCACCCTCTCCCCAGTAACCTTTTCCAGCTCTGCCTGGGGGATTCTGAGGCGTTCACAGGCCAGGGATATATACTTCCTTAGAACTCTGGGTGTATACCTCAGGGTCTCCTCCCAGTTGGGCGTGCCTCTAAAACCTCCAAAGGGAGGCGCAAGAGTAGCGGCTCCTCCCCCTCTCTCTAAGGCTGAGCCCAGACATCCTCCAGAGGAAACTAATTTCAGCTGTTTGTATCTGGGATCTTATTCTTTCAGTCACTAGCCAATGCTAATGATGACACATGAGGGTTAAAACAAAGATCCACCGATTAATCGAGTGCTCTACCTTCATGCGCAGCTCCCTCTTCACCATTGTTCAGTACAATGCCGGCTGATGCTGCAACAGTCCGCCTGTCAATCACACAGTCCATTTTACCCAATAGTCAGTAAATATCATTGGACAAAGCCTGTTGGTTTCTAAAGGTCTGAAATGCTGTCTCAGCCTAATTTTCAGTCAACTTAACGACAGGCTGAGAGCTGGAGCTGAGGCGGTCAATCAGGTCAGCTACACGCCTTATTGTGAATAACTCTTATCCTTCATCAAATCAAAACTGATGAGTCATCAAAACATTCACCCCCCCGTACAGTGTGTGTCCATCGAGACATGAGCTAATCACACCTATTTGGTTTTTTGAACCAGGCTGTAAACATGTTAATCTCTGCTGTAAAAACAGGCTTTTTAGAATGGGTGTGTATGTGACTTCCTGTGCTTCTGCAGCCAGCCTCTAGTGGACACTCCAGGAACTGCAGGATTTTATGCTTATATACTCATTTTTCAACACCGGAGGTTGCTGCTTGTGACCACTTGCTTGGGGCAAAGACCGCCTAACCCATCCAGAGGGAATAATCCATCATTTACATTTTAAACATGAGCGATTATCAACATAAACAGTTGATGTTGTATCAGACCAATATTGATTTATTGAAGTTCATCTTAGAGTGGAGTGTGCACAAGTTTGTAATCTGACACTTAATAAAATGTTTTCTTTGATTTTTTGAATCTTCACTTTAAATCATGAAAACAATCAGATTCAGATGATTCAGAGAAACAGAAAGCTTCATCAATCTGCAGGTCAAACACAGTGCTCCTCTTCACGCTTCACTCAAAGCAGCTCACAGCTGATTCGACGAGGAGAAACCATGCAGTCTTTGAATACCAATCAGGAGAATACTGTCGTTTGAGTGTTCCAGTTCAAACATTTTAATGTCAGCTGAATCAGAAAATCAAAGAAACGTCCGAGACCAGATCCTCCAGGTCCTCACTGATCCTCCAGGTTGGTGAACGCTCCGGCCTCCCAACGCAAAGCTCTGAGATTCTTATGACGAATGACTCGAGTCGACTCAACGACCTGAGAGAGAGAGAATTAAATTTATTTATTTAATAGGGTCAATGCAATTTAACATAGTTTCAATACAAAGCATGAAACTGATGTACTGCATAAAGAGTATATAGCTTTCGCTAATTTCCACCTCATGTCCCCAGTTGGGCCTTTGTGCAAACAAACAGATTTACCACTATATGAGGATACATTAAAATACATGTACAACAATACAAATGCTATAAACCAGTTTAAAATAAAGTTTTAATATACTTATTAAAAGTGGTACAGCTCTGGCTTGCTTTCAGCATTTCACCTTTTTTGTAAACGAGTTGTTAACTTTCTGGTTATCTGACTGGTTAACTGTCTGGTTAACTGTCTGGTTAACTTGTTGGCTAACTGTCCGGTTATCTGACTGGTTAACTGACTGGTTAACATACTGGTTAACTGACTGGTTAACTGATTGGTTAACTTGTTGGTTATCTGACTGGTTAACTGACTGGTTAACTGTCTGGTTAACATACTGGTTATCTGTCTGGTTAACTGACTGGTTAACTGTCTGGTTAACATACTGGTTATCTGACTAGTTATCTGACTGGTTAACTGTCTGGTTAACATACTGGTTATCTGACTGGTTAACTGATTGGTTAACTTGTTGGTTATCTGACTGGTTAACTGTCTGTTTAACATACTGGTTAACTGACTGGTTAACTGACTGGTTAACTGTCTGGTTAACATACTGGTTAACTGACTGGTTAACTGTCTGGTTAACTGATTGGTTAACTGTCTGGTTAACTGTCTGGTTAACATACTGGTTAACTGATTGGTTAACTTGTTGGTTATCTGACTGGTTAACTGACTGGTTAACTGTCTGGTTAACATACTGGTTAACTGATTGGTTAACTTGTTGGTTATCTGACTGGTTAACTGACTGGTTAACTGTCTGGTTAACATATTGGTTATCTGTCTGGTTATCTGACTAGTTATCTGACTGGTTAACTGTCTGGTTAACATACTGGTTATCTGACTGGTTAACTGATTGGTTAACTTGTTGGTTATCTGACTGGTTAACTGTCTGTTTAACATACTGGTTAACTGACTGGTTAACTGTCTGGTTAACTGTCTGGTTAACTTGTTGGCTAACTGTCCGGTTATCTGACTGGTTAACTGACTGGTTAACTGTCTGGTTAACATACTGGTTAACTGATTGGTTAACTGACTGGTTAACTGTCTGGTTAACTGTCTGGTTAACTTGTTGGCTAACTGTCCGGTTATCTGACTGGTTAACTGACTGGTTAACTGTCTGGTTAACTGATTGGTTATCTGACTGGTTAACTGTCTGATTAACTGTCTGGTTAACTGATTGGTTAACTGTCTGGTTAACTGTCTGGTTAACTGTCTGGTTAACTGATTGGTTAACTGTCTGGTTAACTGTCTGGTTAACTGTCTGGTTAACTGATTGGTTAACTGTCTGGTTAACTGATTGGTTAACTGTCTGGTTAACTGACTGGTTAACTGTCTGGTTAACTGATTGGTTAACTGTCTGGTTAACTGTCTGGTTAACATACTGGTTAACTGATTGGTTAACTGATTGGTTAACTTGTTGGTTATCTGACTGGTTAACTGACTGGTTAACTGTCTGGTTAACATACTGGTTAACTGATTGGTTAACTTGTTGGTTATCTGACTGGTTAACTGACTGGTTAACTGTCTGGTTAACATACTGGTTATCTGTCTGGTTATCTGACTAGTTATCTGACTGGTTAACTGTCTGGTTAACATACTGGTTATCTGACTGGTTAACTGATTGGTTAACTTGTTGGTTATCTGACTGGTTAACTGTCTGTTTAACATACTGGTTAACTGACTGGTTAACTGTCTGGTTAACATACTGGTTAACTGACTGGTTAACTGTCTGGTTAACTGATTGGTTATCTGACTGGTTAACTGTCTGATTAACTGTCTGGTTAACTGATTGGTTAACTGTCTGGTTAACTGTCTGGTTAACTGTCTGGTTAACTGATTGGTTAACTGACTGGTTAACTGACTGGTTAACTGTCTGGTTAACTGTCTGGTTAACTGACTGGTTAACTGTCTGGTTAACATACTGGTTAACTGTCTGGTTAACTGTCTGGTTAACTGTCTGGTTAACTGATTGGTTAACTGACTGGTTAACTGATTGGTTAACTGTCTGGTTAACTGTCTGGTTAACTGACTGGTTAACTGTCTGGTTAACATACTGGTTAACTGACTGGTTAACTGTCTGGTTAACTGATTGGTTATCTGACTGGTTAACTGTCTGATTAACTGTCTGGTTAACTGATTGGTTAACTGTCTGGTTAACTGTCTGGTTAACTGTCTGGTTAACTGATTGGTTAACTGACTGGTTAACTGACTGGTTAACTGTCTGGTTAACTGTCTGGTTAACTGACTGGTTAACTGACTGGTTAACTGACTGGTTAACTGTCTGGTTAACTGTCTGGTTAACTGACTGGTTAACTGACTGGTTAACTGTCTGGTTAACATACTGGTTAACTGACTGGTTAACTGTCTGGTTAACTGATTGGTTAACTGACTGGTTAACTGTCTGGTTAACATACTGGTTAACTGACTGGTTAACTGTCTGGTTAACTGATTGGTTATCTGACTGGTTAACTGATTGGTTAACTGTCTGGTTAATTGTCTGGTTAACTGATTGGTTAACTGTCTGGTTAACTGTCTGGTTAACTGTCTGGTTAACTGATTGGTTAACTGTCTGGTTAACTGTCTGGTTAACTGATTGGTTAACTGTCTGGTTAACTGTCTGGTTAACTGTCTGGTTAACTGATTGGTTAACTGACTGGTTAACTGACTGGTTAACATACTGGTTAACTGACTGGTTAACTGTCTGGTTAACTGATTGGTTATCTGACTGGTTAACTGTCTGGTTAACTGATTGGTTAACTGTCTGGTTAACTGATTGGTTAACTGTCTGGTTAACTGTCTGGTTAACTGTCTGGTTAACTGTCTGGTTAACTGTCTGGTTAACTGATTGGTTAACTGACTGGTTAACTGTCTGGTTAACTGTCTGGTTAACTGATTGGTTAACTGACTGGTTAACTGACTGGTTAACTGACTGGTTAACTGACTGGTTAACTGTCTGGTTAACTGTCTGGTTAACTGATTGGTTAACTGACTGGTTAACTGTCTGGTTAACATACTGGTTAACTGACTGGTTAACTGTCTGGTTAACTGATTGGTTATCTGACTGGTTAACTGTCTGGTTAACTGATTGGTTAACTGTCTGGTTAACTGTCTGGTTAACTGATTGGTTAACTGTCTGGTTAACTGTCTGGTTAACTGTTTGGTTAACTGTCTGGTTAACTGTCTGGTTAACTGATTGGTTAACTGTCTGGTTAACTGTCTGGTTAACTGATTGGTTATCTGATTGGTTAACTGTCTGGTTAACTGACTGGTTAACTGACTGGTTAACTGTTAAAAAGGTGAAGTGTAAACTGGCCGTACCTCGTTGTTGACGTCGTCGACCGGCTGGATTCCTGCGTACTGAAATAATAAATAAATTAATAAGTAATTATTAGTAAACTGTGATGTTTACATTTTGTAACTCGGTTCTTACGTTTTTAACAAAGCTCTCTCAGTGATTTTATTCTGAATGAATAGACGAAGTAGTTATGTACAACTGCTGAGTCACATTATTCTGACAGGTCGTAAACATGCTGAGTCACTTTATTCCGAAAGGATTGAGCTTTCAAATTAAGAGCCTGGGTGCATGATGACTCACAGTGCTCTCCTCCAGTTTCAGCTGAAATCGTCTCTCCTCAAGGTCCTGAAGAAGAGTCTCTGTGAGTCCTCTAAGAGGAGGCGGGGCCTGCTGGAACCCCACGGTGGAGGAGGCGGGGAGGGTGGAGGAGACAAGGTAAGTGGAGGAGGAGGAGGGAGGGGAGTAGGTCCATGGCTGAGCAGTGATGAACGGCAGACGGGCAGAGGGACGAGGAGAAGAAGAGGACCAAGAGATGGTTTTATCTGAAACACAACAGAAAGAACATGAGTGACATCATAAGTGACATCATAAGTGACATCATATGTGACAGATTGTGATGTCAGCTGGACTGTGGTGTGTGTGTGTGTGTGTGTGTGTTGGTGCTTGAGTACATGCATGCTTGCTTGTGTGTGTCTGTGTTGGACTCTGTTACTGATTCACACAAACTGCTGCTGGACTTTGGTGTGTGTGTGTGTGTGTGTGTGTGTGTGTGTGTGTGTGTGTGTGACGGACTTTGGTCGTCGTCTCTGTCAGTTACTCTTTGTCCCGTCTGTTTGTGACTCACAGACACACCAAACTTCGTCTATTTTATGCCGTGTTGCTCATCATCACGATCGCCATTGAGGAATGACTCCTGTTTCATAGCCTGATGCTACAGTTAGCCAGCTTAGCTTAGCATAATCACTGGGACCAAAGGGAAACAGCTATCTTAGCTTAGCATAATCACTTGGACCAAAGGGAAACAGCTATCTTAGCTTAGCATAATCATTTGGACCAAAGGGAAACAGCTATCTTAGCTTAGCATAATCATTTGGACCAAAGGGAAACAGCTATCTTAGCTTAGCTTAGCATAAACACTTGGACCAAAGGGAAACAGCTATCTTAGCTTAGCATAATCACTTGGACCAAAGGGAAACAGCTATCTTAGCTTAGCATAATCATTTGGACCAAAGGGAAACAGCTATCTTAGCTTAGCTTAGCATAAACACTTGGACCAAAGGGAAACAGCTATATTAGTTTAGCTTAGCATAAACACTTGGATCAAAGGGAAACAGCTATCTTAGCTTAGCATAATCACTGGGACCAAAGGGAAACAGCTATCTTAGCTTAGCATAATCACTGGGACCAAAGGGAAACAGCTATCTTAGCTTAGCTTAACGACTCCTGATGCTGCTGTCTCTCTGTGTTTCTACAGATAATTGTTGGACAGGTCAGGTTGGGTCTGGAGTGGTGTGAGTGGAGGCCATCGGGGGAGGGGTGAACAAAAGTGCCTAGGTATGGTACAGGTAACTGGGTTAGGGTTAGGGGTTATGGGTATGGTACAGGTAACTGGGTTAGGGTTAGGGGTATGGTACAGGTAACTGGGTTAGGGTAACTGGGCCTAGTGTAACAGCGCCATGAGGATAATTCTATTATAGCTGACAAAATTCACATGGGATTGGATAATAAGAGTTAGTCATTACTATTTAAGATACTTAGAGAGGACTAAGAAACAGTGAACAGGGGGGTTAGGGGGTTTGTTGGGTTCGGAGGGTTTTAGTGCTTTAAAGCCTGGTACCCTGCCGTGATGAAGATGACTCACCTGTCTTTAGAGGAGGGTAGAACTGACTGACAGCTATCTTGGTAGCCTGTTCCACCAGAGGAGCTGGAGAGCAGGGCTGTCGATCCTCCCTGGACTCCCTCAGCTCCCTCAGCTCCCTCAGCTCCTGCTCCCTCCTGAGGGCCTCCTGGATCTCCTTCTCAATGAAATCTGGAGCTCCTTGTCCCCTGGACTGCAGGCCCGTGGACTCCAGGTTCTCTCTCCAGGACCGGGGTGTGGTTGAGGTGGAGTCATGCTGGTAGGTCAGTGATGGAGAGGAGTGGGAGGAGTGGGAGGATGAAGATGTTGTTCGATCCCTTGCTGAGAGGAAAGAAGACGTTGAACTGGTTTTGCTGGTGTAGAATTCGGTTTCCTCCGGATGTCGGTGAGGACAGCAAGGAGACGGAAAGACTTCTTCAGACTCAGATGGAGGTCTTGGTTTTGAGCCCTCCACCTCGTCTTGTTGATCAAACTCGCTCTTTATGTGTCCCGCCTCCTGTGGAGGATTGAGACTGTACCGACCCAGGAGTCCTCCCTGCTGCTGGGGCTCTTCCTCCCTCTGGTTCTCTTTCTGGATCTCACGCTGGAACACAAAGCTGACTCGGGTCTTGTCTTTGGCTCTGAGCGGAGTTTGTAGCGACTGCAAACGTTTGGTTCTGATCTGGATCATCTCTGCTTTGCTGTCGCTTGGCTTCATGCCTCGAGAGCGGCGGAGGTTCTCCTCACGTTCCTGAGCTAACCGGATTTCCCTTTCAATCGGGGTTTCAGTCGTGGACCTGTCAGTGAACACCTCCAAAGACAGATCCTCCAGGCCTGAGTCCAGGTCATCCAACACACTGCTCTGCCGGCTGTCCTCAGTCCGGTACATCGTCACCTTCCTCTGAGGGAAGCTCTCCTCTTCTTCTGTGGGTCTGAACCTCAGAGTAACCTGGCTCACTTCCACATCACAGGTCACTTCCTGCTTTGATGCTGGACCTTCAGGGTCTCTGAGCAGAGACCTGTTCTGAGGTGTTATCAAGGATCTGAGCGGGTTGAGGAGTGCAGTCAGTCGGTCCTGCTCGATCTTCAGGAACTGTTGTCGGGCGGTGCTGAAGTTGATCTGCTCCTTGTCAATGGTTCCGGGCTCAGCAGGGCCTGGCGGATCTGGTCTGGATGTGACAGGACTGTAGCTCACACTAAATCCTTCAATCAGGGTGTCTGCAGATCTGCAGGGATCCACATCCAGAGGAACTTTGAATATTGGACTCTTCTTCTGTGCTTGCCTGCGAATGATCTCCATTCGAAGCTGCCTCTCCTCTTCCTCCCGGACGACCGAGACGCCATTGTTTGGATCCACTTTGTACGGGGAGTCTGCGTTACTCTCTGAGAACAGACTCTCTGGTTTCCTGCTGCTGCTGTAGGTCTGAAGTTTAAATCCTTTCTCTTCTTTCAGGATGGCCAGCTGCGTCTGCCGCTTTGCAGAGATCATCCAGGCTTCATTCAGCTCTGCCTCAGGACTGGTTGGATCCTCCACGAATGAGTAGAACCCACACTGAGACCCTGAGCTGCTACTGGGACTGCTGGGACTACTGGGACTGCTGGGATTACTGGGACTACTGGGAAGCCACTCTTCACTGGTGGGGACTCCATCCTGAGACACCGCCACCATTCGCGCTTGAACTACCACATCCCTCAAGCGGTCGCCCTGAGAGGAGACAACCACTGAGGACTGACTGCGTGTGATGGAGATGATGTCAGAGCCGAGGACAGGATCTTCCATGTCAGGGGCGGGGCTTAGGGCGGGGCTGAGGGCAGGGCCTGCGATGGAGCGCAGGTCTGAAGGTTGTAGCAGCGGGGACAGCGGCTTCAGCACCCACCTCTTAGGGATGCTGTCCATGGCTGCAGGGGGTGCTGCAGGGGGGGCTGCAGGGGGTGCTGCAGGGGGGGCTGCAGGGGGGGCTGCAGGGGGCGCTGCAGGGGGCGCTGCAGGGGGGGCTGTGTGAGGAAGACGCTGAGCAGAGCGAGTTACAACATCCTGACGGTCATCTGTAGAGAGTCTCTGAAACAACCAGAGGACATGCTCACCTGTTACTATGGAAACTACAGCTTTAGGTCATGCTCACCTGTTACTATGGAAACAACAGCTTTAGGTCATGCTCACCTGTTACTATGGAAACAACAGCTTCAGGTTACATCTTTAAAGTTTAAGAGTTCCTGAACATCAGTGCTGGTAAAAACATTACGTTAGCATCAGTGTGTGAGTGATAAATGGCCCCGCCTCAGTCTGCAGTCAGCTGATAACACACACACACACACACACACACACACACACACACACACACACACACACGTACACACTCATGTTGTATGCAGTGAGCAGTGCAGCCTGCGGGGGCGCTCACTCCTGTTGTTTTTAACTCTGCTGGTTAAAGGGATACTTCACCCATTTGCATTAATCTTTGTATCATTAGAAACCTGGTAGTGTTTCTGAATGGTCGTGCATCCAGCCCCTCTGATGACGCAGAAATCTTCTTCTGTGTCATCGGAGGCTGGAATCAGTGTCACAGATCAGTGGGGGGACCTCACTCGAAACTTAACGTCCACCATCTTGCTTTGATGCTATGCTAACAGGCTCTATGGAGAAAGTATGATGAAAGTATGTTTCAACTTCAGACTGATGTGGATGAAGGGGATTCTGAAGGTCTTGTGCTGGAATCAGATATTCGTGGTTATCTCAACGAGACGCAATATAGTGGCGAGGTGCCTGCTGCCAACAGTCTTATGCCTCGGCTGCAGCAGAGCCGCTGGTCGGACATAGAGTCTGTTTGCTCTGAATCAGTTGAGGAAACGGTCTTATGTGTTGTAGTAACTAGAGGACCTTAGTGGGAGTGGCCTGCGGTGCTGTGCATTCTGGGATTTGGTGTCTTTCATCCACATGAGCCAAAAAGACACTTTCTGTCTTTTCATGGCCAAGAAGGCACCAACTTCAAAATGTATTTCACATTTCTACATATATGACCCAATGTCAATACAGATTCATGTTTCAACAGGTGAAGTATCACCTTAAACTTTTATATCAGACATAGAGTTTGAACGGATCAATAATGAATAGAATTACATGAAACAGGAAGTGAAATCCTGACAAGAGGATTTTATAAATAATAAATGTTGATCATGACCTCTGCTGCTCAGGGCTGTGTTTGACAGACGCCATCAGACTTTACATTCACTTCATTTATACCAACGATTTACTTCAAGAGAATAATTCAAGAGATGTTTTAATTTGATGAAGAATAAAGATTAAATATGAATATTAATTATGATATAAAGAGTTTCAGCTGAGAGCAGAGTCTTACCTCACACCGCTTCCTGTCAGCCGCTCAAACTGAAGAGACAAAGTTCAGCTCCTATCGTCCAATCAGAGGCCCCGCCCACTCCGACACACACACACACGCACTCTCTCTCACACACACACACACACACACACACACACACACACACAGAGACACACACACACACACACACACACACACACACACACACACACACAGACACACAGAGACACACACACACACACACACACACACACACACACAAACACACACACACACACAGACACACACACACACACACACACACACACACACACACACACACAGACACACACACACACACACACACACACACACACACACACACACACACACACAGAGACACACACAGACACACACAGAGACACACACAGACACACACACACAGACACACACAGAGACACACACAGACACACACACACAGACACACACAGAGACACACACACACACACACACACACACACACACACACACACACACACACGTGAGGACCATCCTCTGGACTCTGGACGCTGTAAACCTGCTGATGATGTTCTTCTTCTTTGGTGCATATTTTACTTTCTTTAAGTCAATACTTTGTTTATTTCAGTTTTTGTATTTTTACCTTAATTCATAAACTTAATTCATAAACTTTATTCTTAACTTTATTTGTAAACTTTATTCATAAACTTAATTCATAAACTTAATTCATAAACTTTATTCATAAACTTAATTCATAAACTTTATTCTTAACTTTATTTGTAAACTTAATTCATAAACTTAATTCATAAACTTAATTCATAAACTTAATTCATAAACTTTATTCATAAACTTAATTCATAAACTTTATTCTTAACTTTATTTGTAAACTTTATTCATAAACTTAATTCATAAACTTAATTCATAAACTTAATTCATAAACTTTATTCATAAACTTAATTCATAAACTTTATTCTTAACTTTATTTGTAAACTTTATTCATAAACTTAATTCATAAACTTAATTCATAAACTTTATTCATAAACTTAATTCATAAACTTTATTCTTAACTTTATTTGTAAACTTAATTCATAAACTTAATTCATAAACTTAATTCATAAACTTAATTCATAAACTTTATTCATAAACTTAATTCATAAACTTTATTCTTAACTTTATTTGTAAACTTTATTCATAAACTTAATTCATAAACTTAATTCATAAACTTAATTCATAAACTTAATTCATAAACTTTATTCATAAACTTAATTCATAAACTTTATTTGTAAACTTTTATCTCAGTAAACTTTGAACCTGTTAATCACATCCACAACACTGGCACCCCCCAGTGGTGTTTTGTCATCACTGTATGAATGTCTGCTGCTCAGAGGACTGTGAGGAGGGGAGGGGGCAGCAGGGGTCTTCAGTTCTGAGGTGTAAAGTCTGTTTCTCTCCCTCTGAGTACTTAAAGTAAACCAGATTCCTGGAGTGTGCCCACCTGATACCTGATCGATAAAAGTCAATTAATCTTTTCCTCTAAAGGAGCAGTATGTAACTCTGCCACCTAGTGTTTAAAATGGGTACTGCAGTCCAAATTCTAAACATCATAGAGAGCTCACACAGGTCACCATGTGGTGGACTCTGAAGCTTCAGTGTTTATCCAGCTCTGCATGGGTCTGTAAACCTTTCTGTGTTCTAACCTCTCTCCATTTTTCAAAAGCATCTCCAATATTGATCCTAGTTTGAGCACGTTTCTGCTCGTGGAGCTTATTAGAAACATGCAGAGGCTTTTTAGGTCGGGTACAATCACTTCTATCTGAACCACTTCTCTTGACCGCTTCCATCGCTGCAACACCTGTTGGTTTGACCTGATAACTGCTCTCATATCTGACAAACCAAGGGGCGTCCAAAACAGGCCGTGTGGGGGGGTTGCCTTAAAAGCGCCTACCTTCTCTGGTCCAAACAAATCCAGAGCATTCACCTTTAATATTTGTTAATGATTAATGTTATTCTGCTGCCCCCTGCTGGACTCACACACACACACACACACACACACACACACACACACACACACACACACACACACACATCCATTTGTTTGTTTGTTTGTTTGTCTCACCTTGGTGTCGTGGTCCAGACTCTGACAGAGAACCTGCCAGGGAGGAGTGTACCTGAACATCCTGGACCTGACTGGTGATGATGTCAGACCCTCCGCCAGCAGGAGCCAATCACCATCACCTTTGAGAGAGTTTTTTTTTACTCTTTTTTTCTCTTTCCTGTACAGCCACAGCCAGCTGATCCGCGATTTGTCGATACGACACAAATGGAAACCCCGAGAACAGATTCTATTACTACAATAGTTTTTATATGAATCATTATTATCAGATTATTTTCTGTGTTTCAAAAAAGTTTATGTTATGAAACGCTGTCGTCAGTTTAATTTCTCAGAGCTGTCAATCACTGTGGGAGTGTCAGCAGGGGGCGGGGTTAAAAGACTTTTTTATCCATCTGTTGATCAAAAATCTGATGAAATAAAAGATCAATCAGCTGTTCACAGACAGAAACACCTGCTGACAGGTCATGCTGTCATGATGATGTCACACAGGTAAAAGAAAGAAACAAATTAACAGAAAACAGAGACCTACCTGCGGGTTCTGCTCCACCAGCTGACCGACGACTGATCCAGACTGTGTGTGTGTGTGTGTGTGTGTGTGTGTGTTGCTGAGCAATAGGAATTCTGCTGACCAACAGAAACAGACACAATTACTGACCACACCCACCACACACACACACACACACACACACAGACACACATACACACACACTGACAGCTGGCCGCTGTTTGTTTTTGTCCAGCGTGTGTGTGTGTGTGTGTGTGTGTGTGTTTATGTCATTTAGATGAAAATGCCCTGTCTGTTTTTCTAGATGTGTCCTGCAGGGGGCAGCACTGAACCTCAGTCAGCAGGTTACCACGACGACAGGAGGTGACTGCTGGACATCCTATCACAGCAGGTTTTTTTAATACTCATCAGCTTTGTCTGGTGTGGAGGTGTGGATCGGGGGGGGGGGGGGGGGGGGGGGGGGGGGGGGTTTGGTCAACAGCTGCTTCTTGATTTGAAGAAACATTAAATAAAAACAAAGAAAAGTAAAGACAGAAATGATTCATCACCACAGTGTGTATCACAGTGTGTGTTTATGTTTATTAGTGAACATGGGACGTTTACACACTCAGGAGCTCCTCAGGGCTCTGGTCTCTGACCCTTTATTTTTTCAGTTTTACATGAGTCTGTATGTCAGAGGACGTTTGGAGGAGTTCATGCAGAGTCCATCGAAGAGGCGAGGAGGATGAGGAGATGGAGAGCAGGATTCAGGACGCCCCATCAGACTCCTCAGAGGATACACCTGCCAACTTTACTCTCTTCGTATTAGAAGGGTCATCTTTGATTCAGTCTGGCATCTCTGTTACAGTCACCATGGTGACCGTCCGACTTCAGATGAGTTCTGTTAAATGAAGACATGAAGCTGTTTCAACCTTAAAGCTTCAAAACGTCCCGATAAAGACGGAGAACGTTCCCCGGACACCATGAGACGTTTCTCTGTTCATCACTGCGACTCTGCATGCCCGTCCTATCAGCAGAGAGAGACGTTGGTAGGAAATAACAGTAGAGCGCGCAGGTTTTAGACGAAATAACACCAAGATCCGACTTCAAGTTCAGTACGTTTACAAAGAGAACTTTACAGAGTGAGCTCTCAGGTCGTGTCGTACAGTGTGAGCGCTCAGGTCGTGTCGTACAGTGTGAGCGCTCAGGTCGTGTCGTACAGAGTGAGCTCTCAGGTCGTGTCGTACAGCGTGAGCTCTCAGGTCGTGTCCTACAGCGTGAGCTCTCAAGTCGTGTCGTACAGTGTGAGCTCTCAAGTCGTGTCGTACAGTGTGAGCTCTCAGGTCACGTCCGAGCATGTCGTACAGTGTGAGCTCTCAGGTCATGTCGTACAGTGTGAGCTCTCAGGTCGTGTCGTACATTGTGAGCTCTTAAGTCATGTCATACAGTGTGAGCTCTCAAGTCGTGTCGTACAGTGTGAGCTCTCATGTCATGTCAGAGCGTGTCGTACAGTGTGAGCTCTCAAATCGTGTCGTACAGCGTGAGCTCTCAGGTCGCGTCCGAGCGTGTCGTACAGTGTGAGCTCTCAGGTCACGTCTGAGCGTGTCGTACAGTGTGGGCTCTCAAATCGTGTCGTACAGTGTGAGCTCTTAAGTCATGTCATACAGCGTGAGCTCTCAAGTCGTGTCGTACAGTGTGAGCTCTCAGGTCGTGTCAGAGCGTGTCGTACAGTATGAGCTCTCAAATCGTGTCGTACAGTGTGAGCTCTCAGGTCGTGTCATACAGCGTGAGCTCTCAAGTCGTGTCGTACAGTGTGAGCTCTTAAGTCAAGTCATACAGCGTGAGCTCTCAAGTCGGGTCGTACAGTGTGAGCTCTCAGGTCATGTCGGAGCGTGTCGTACAGTGTGAGCTCTCAAATCGTGTCGTACAGCGTGAGCTCTCAGGTCGCGTCCGAGCGTGTCGTACAGCGTGAGCTCTCAAGTCGTGTCGTACAGTGTGAGCTCTCAGGTCGGGTCGTACAGTGTGAGCTCTCAAGTCGTGTCGTACAGTGTGAGCTCTCAGGTCGCGTTCGAGCGTGTCGTACAGTGTGAGCTCTCAAGTCGTGTCGTACAGTGTGAGCTCTCAGGTCACGTCCGAGCGTGCCGCACAGTGTGAGCTCTCAGGTCATGTCGTACAGTGTGAGCTCTCAGGTCGTGTCGTACAGTGTGAGCTCTCAGGTCGGGTCGTACAGTGTGAGCTCTCAGGTCGTGTCGTACAGTGTGAGCTCTCAAGTCGTGTCGTACAGCGTGAGCTCTCAAGTCGTGTCGTACAGTGTGAGCTCTCAGGTCGTGTCGTACAGTGTGAGCTCTCAAGTCGTGTGATACAGCGTGAGCTCTCAAGTCGTGTCATA
Organism: Labrus mixtus; assembly: GCF_963584025.1. Lineage (NCBI taxonomy): Eukaryota > Metazoa > Chordata > Actinopteri > Labriformes > Labridae > Labrus > Labrus mixtus. Next base: position 34,994,695 of record NC_083614.1, on the reverse strand, counting down.
CAGCGTGAGCTCTCAGGTCGCGTCCGAGCGTGTCGTACAGTGTGAGCTCTCAAATCGTGTCGTACAGTGTGAGCTCTCAGGTCGCATCCGAGCGTGTCGTACAGTGTGGGCTCTCAAATCGTGTCGTACAGTGTGAGCTCTCAAGTCATGTCATACAGCGTGAGCTCTCAAGTCGTGTCGTACAGTGTGAGCTCTCAGGTCATGTCAGAGCGTGTCGTACAGTGTGAGCTCTCAAATCGTGTCGTACAGTGTGAGCTCTCAGGTCACGTCCGAGCGTGTCGTACAGTGTGAGCTCTCAGGTCATGTCGTACAGTGTGAGCTCTCAGGTCGTGTCGTACAGTGTGAGCTCTCAAGTCGTGTCGTACAGTGTGAGCTCTCAAGTCGTGTCGTACAGTGTGAGCTCTCAGGTCGTGTCGTACAGTGTGAGCTCTCAAATCGTGTCGTACAGTGTGAGCTCTCAGGTCACGTCCGAGCGTGTCGTACAATGTGAGCTCTCAGGTCATGTCGTACAGTGTGAGCTCTCAGGTCGTGTCGTACAGTGTGAGCTCTCAAGTCGTGTCGTACAGTGTGAGCTCTCAAGTCGTGTCGTACAGTGTGAGCTCTCAGGTCGTGTCGTACAGTGTGAGCTCTCAAGTCGTGTGATACAGCGTGAGCTCTCAGGTCGCGTCCGAGCCTGTCGTACAGTGTGAGCTCTCAGGTCGTGTCGTACAGTGTGAGCTCTCAGGTCGTGTCGTACAGCGTGAGCTCTCAAGTCGTGTCGTACAGTGTGAGCTCTCAAGTCGTGTCATACAGCGTGAGCTCTCAGGTCGCGCCTGAGCGTGTCGTACAGTGTGGGCTCTCAAATCGTGTCGTACAGCGTGAGCTCTCAGGTCGCGTCTGAGCGTGTCGTACAGTGTGGGCTCTCAAATCGTGTCGTACAGCGTGAGCTCTCAGGTCGCGTCTGAGCGTGTCGTACAGTGTGGGCTCTCAAATCGTGTCGTACAGCGTGAGCTCTCAGGTCGCGTCTGAGCGTGTCGTACAGTGTGGGCTCTCAAATCGTGTCGTACAGTGTGAGCTCTCAAGTCATGTCATACAGCGTGAGCTCTCAAGTCGTGTCGTACAGTGTGAGCTCTCAGGTCATGTCAGAGCGTGTCGTACAGTGTGAGCTCTCAAATCGTGTCGTACAGTGTGAGCTCTCAGCTCACGTCCGAGCGTGTCGTACAGTGTGAGCTCTCAGGTCATGTCGTACAGTGTGAGCTCTCAGGTCGTGTCGTACAGTGTGAGCTCTCAAGTCGTGTCGTACAGTGTGAGCTCTCAAGTCGTGTCGTACAGTGTGAGCTCTCAGGTCGTGTCGTACAGTGTGAGCTCTCAAGTCGTGTCGTACAGTGTGAGCTCTCAAGTCGTGTGATACAGCGTGAGCTCTCAGGTCGCGTCCGAGCCTGTCGTACAGTGTGAGCTCTCAGGTCGTGTCGTACAGTGTGAGCTCTCAGGTCGTGTCGTACAGCGTGAGCTCTCAAGTCGTGTCGTACAGTGTGAGCTCTCAAGTCGTGTCATACAGCGTGAGCTCTCAGGTCGCGCCTGAGCGTGTCGTACAGTGTGGGCTCTCAAATTGTGTCGTACAGCGTGAGCTCTCAGGTCGCGTCTGAGCGTGTCGTACAGTGTGGGCTCTCAAATCGTGTCGTACAGCGTGAGCTCTCAGGTCGCGTCTGAGCGTGTCGTACAGTGTGGGCTCTTAAATCGTGTCGTACAGCGTGAGCTCTCAGGTCGCGTCTGAGCGTGTCGTACAGTGTGGGCTCTCAAATCGTGTCGTACAGCGTGAGCTCTCAGGTCGTGTCAGAGCGTGTCGTACAGTGTGAGCTCTCAAATCGTGTTGTACAGCGTGAGCTCTCAGGTTGCGTCCGAGCGTGTCGTACAGTGTGAGCTCTGAGGTCGTGTCGTACAGCGTGAGCTCTCAGGTCGCATCCGAGCGTGTCGTACAGTGTGAGCTCTGAGGTCGTGTCGTACAGCGTGAGCTCTCAAGTCGTGTCATACAGCGTGAGCTCTCAGGTCGTGTCGTACAGTGTGAGCTCTTAAGTCGTGTCATACAGCGTGAGCTCTCAAGTCGTGTCGTACAGTGTGAGCTCTCAGGTCGGGTCGTACAGTGTGAGCTCTCAAGTCGTGTCGTACAGTGTGAGCTCTCAGGTCGTGTCGTACAGTGTGAGCGCTCAGGTCGTGTCGTACAGTGTGAGCTCTCAAGTCGTGTCGTACAGTGTGAGCTCTCAAGTCGTGTCATACAGCGTGAGCTCTCAGGTCTCGTCCGAGCGTGTCGTACAGTGTGAGCTCTCAAGTCGTGTCGTACAGTGTGAGCTCTCAGTTCGTGTCGTACAGCGTGTCGTACAGTGTGAGCTCTCAGGTCGTGTCGTACAGCCTGTCGTACAGCCTGTCGTACAGCGTGAGCTCTCAGGTCGTGTCGTACAGCGTGTCGTACAGCGTGAGCTCTCAGGTCGTGTCGGAGCCTGTCGTACAGCGTGAGCTCTCAGGTCGTGTCGGAGCCTGTTGTACAGCGTGAGCTCTCAGGTCGCGTCTGAGCGTGTCGTACAGTGTGGGCTCTCAAATCGTGTCGTACAGTGTGAGCTCTCAGGTCGTGTCAGAGCGTGTCGTACAGTGTGAGCTCTCAAATCGTGTTGTACAGCGTGAGCTCTCAGGTTGCGTCCGAGCGTGTCGTACAGTGTGAGCTCTGAGGTCGTGTCGTACAGCGTGAGCTCTTAGGTCGCGTCCGAGCGTGTCGTACAGTGTGAGCTCTGAGGTCGTGTCGTACAGCGTGAGCTCTCAAGTCGTGTCATACAGCGTGAGCTCTCAGGTCGTGTCGTACAGTGTGAGCTCTTAAGTCGTGTCATACAGCGTGAGCTCTCAAGTCGTGTCGTACAGTGTGAGCTCTCAGGTCGGGTCGTACAGTGTGAGCTCTCAGGTTGCGTCCGAGCGTGTCGTACAGTGTGAGCTCTGAGGTCGTGTCGTACAGCGTGAGCTCTCAGGTCGCGTCCGAGCGTGTCGTACAGTGTGAGCTCTGAGGTCGTGTCGTACAGCGTGAGCTCTCAGGTCGCGTCCGAGCGTGTCGTACAGTGTGAGCTCTGAGGTCGTGTCGTACAGCGTGAGCTCTCAGGTCGCGTCCGAGCGTGTCGTACAGTGTGAGCTCTGAGGTCGTGTCGTACAGTGTCAGCTCTTAAGTCGTGTCATACAGCGTGAGCTCTCAAGTCGTGTCGTACAGTGTGAGCTCTTAAGTCGTGTCATACAGCGTGAGCTCTCAAGTCGTGTCGTACAGTGTGAGCTCTCAGGTCATGTCGTACAGTGTGAGCTCTCAGGTCGTGTCGTACAGTGTGAGCTCTCAAGTCGTGTCGTACAGTGTGAGCTCTCAAGTCGTGTCATACAGCGTGAGCTCTCAGGTCTCGTCCGAGCGTGTCGTACAGTGTGAGCTCTCAAGTCGTGTCGTACAGTGTGAGCTCTCAGTTCGTGTCGTACAGCGTGTCGTACAGTGTGAGCTCTCAGGTCGTGTCGTACAGCCTGTCGTACAGCGTGAGCTCTCAGGTCGTGTCGGAGCCTGTCGTACAGCGTGAGCTCTCAGGTCGTGTCGGAGCCTGTTGTACAGCGTGAGCTCTCAGGTCGCGTGATGTTTGGTCGCGTGTCGTAAAGGATCTAGACGTAGCATGAGCTGACAAAGACTTTTAAATCTTCATACAGAGTTCGCCAGGCGTTACGGGGTTAAAAAAAAGTCCATCAGGGCGTTTAAACCAAAAACTATTTTAAAAAGCAGTTTTTGTCTTTACCTGCTGCGATGTCCTCATTTTGTCGGGTTGGCCTGACGTTACTTTTAATGTTCTGAGTATCTGGTTTTGGTTTCTGAATATCTGACAGCAGTCACTAAGGGGGGCGGAGCTTACTGAAAGGTCAATCTAATGATCATGATTCATGTTAGTCAGTCATTAGGGAAACTAAATGAAAGGTGCTGAAACAGCCTGTGCGGGGTGCACTGTTGATGGTGGCGGGGGATGATGGTGGCGGGGGGAGGGATGATGGTGGCGGTGGGGGGGTTTATGGCGGCGGCATTGCATTGCGCCGAGTCTGTTGAGCCCTGAGTCAGGTCAGTTTTATATTTCCTTAAAAGGTCACAAACACAGGCAAAGATGAAGCAGAAATAATTTAATGTTTAATGTATTTTTGAGTTTATAAAGAGACACAGAGTTACATGTCAGGACTGCATGGCTAATGCTAGTGCTAATGCTAAAGCTAAAGCTACTGGAACTTACTTTACAAAAGTAAAAAGGCTTCAATAAAGTATAAAAAAAGATTTCTTTATAAAACAGCAGAATGAAAAAACAGGAAATGATGTCATGTTAATAGAGGCGGGGCTAAGGGCAGTGGGTTAGTTCCTGTGTTTTTTGTCCTTTTTGTTTTTAGAATATCATACTTTATATTAAGGTGGCGCCCTCTGCAGGATCACATGATGCTGCAGCACTTACACGGCTGCTTCTCCT